>NC_041396.2:297947321-298017321 GCF_900747795.2 Erpetoichthys calabaricus | reverse complement strand
TGCTCCCTCACCCTTTGTCCTCCAAACATGATGATCATTATGTCCAAACAGTTTGATCTTGGATCCCTCAGACCAGAGGACATTTCTCCAGATGGGCAGATCTTTGTCCACCATGTCCCATTGCAAACCGCAGTCTGGCTTTTTTAATGGTGGTTTCTTCCTTGCTGAGCAGCTTTTTCAGGTGAAGTCCGACTGCTTTACTGTGGATATCGAGACTTGTCTCCCTGTGTCCTCCAGCATCTTCACAAGGTCCTTTGTTGCTGTTCTGGGATCGATTTGCATTTTTCATACCAAAGTCCATTCTTCTCTACGAGACACAATGAGACTCATTCCTGAGCTGGATGATGGCTGGGTGGTCTCGCAGGGTTTATAATTGCATATTAATCGTTTGTGCAAATGAACGTGGAAACCTTCAGGCATTTGGAAATTGTCCCCAAGGATGAATCAGACTTGTGGAAGTCCACCATTTTTTCTTGATTTTCCCCACATCATGTCAAGCCAAGAGGTCTCGAGTTTGAAGGTCGGCCTTAACACACATTGACTCCAATTAGGCTAACTGGATATCAGAAGCAAAATTGTCAAATGTCCTAAAGGCTTGACGTCATTTTCTGGAATTTTCCAAGCTGTTTAATGGCCCAGTTAAGCAAAGTGTATGTAGTTCTAGAAAGTTCATTCAGTTCATCTGGACTTCGTTCTTTTCCAGGGAGATACATTACTTCACTCATCCAAGCGACTTCCTCAGTCTCAGTTGACTTCAGGTTTCTCCAACCTTATAAACAGTACCTTTGCATAATGAGCGAAACTAGCACCATTGACTAACAATGGGCTGTGTGATCAATGATACACAAATTGTCCATTGATCAATGGCCATGAGTACCATTCACAGAGAGTGGGGAATGGCTGCAATCAATTTCTGATAATGAACATTATCAGGGATTGTGCTCAAAAAAATGCTTTAGTTGCCTCCCATTTTTATGCAATCGTTTTGTTCACCCCACTGAATTAAAGCTGAAAGTCTGCACTTCAACTGCATCGGAGTTGTTTCATTTAAAATTCATTGTGGTGATGTACAGAACCAAAATGAGAAAAAAGTGGTCTCTGTTCAAATATTTATGGACCTAACTGTATATGGGGTGAATCCCCAAACCTTAAATTGTAATTTATGCTTTCTTTACACCGGGGGTCCTCAATCACAGTCCTGGAGGGCCACAGGTTTTTATTCCAACTGGTTTCCTAATCAAAGAACTCCATGCTGATAATGAAAGTTGGTATTGAACTGTTTAGTTTGTGTGCATGTATATATTATCTATATACAGGGTGGGCCATTTATATGGATACACCTTAATAAAATGGGAATGGTTGGTGATATTAACTTCCTGTTTGTGGCACATTAGTATATGTGAGGGGGGAAACTTTTCAAGATGGGTGGTGACCATGGTGGCCATTTTGAAGTTGGCCATTTTGGATCCAACTTTTGTTTTTTTCAATAGGAAGAGGGTCATGTGACACATCCTTATTGGGAATTTCACAAGAAAAACAATGGTGTGCTTGGTTTTAACGTAACTTTATTCTTTCATGAGTTATTTACAAGTTTCTGACCACTTATAAAATGTGTTCAATGTGTCAGGTCCGAGCATTCCTAGATGAACAGTTTCCTGGAAAGTGGATTGGTCGTCGTGGGCCAGTTGAATGGCCCCCAAGGTCTCCCAATCTGACCCCCTTAGACTTATCTTTGGGGTCATCTGAAGGCAATTGTCTATGCTGTGAAGATACGAGATGTGCAGCACCTGAAACTACGGATACTGGAAGCCTGTGCTAGCATTTCTCCTGCAGTGTTGCTATCAGTGTGTGAAGAGTGGGAGAAGACGGTTGCATTGACAATCCAACACAATGGGCAGCACATTGAACACATTTTATAAGTGGTCAGAAACTTGTAAATAACTCATGAAAGAATAAAGTTACGTTAAAACCAAGCACACCATTGTTTTTCTTGTGAAATTCCCAATAAGTTTGATGTGTCACATGACCCTCTTCCTATTGAAAAAACAAAAGTTGGATCCAAAATGGCCGACTTCAAAATGGCCACCATGGTCACCACCCATCTTGAAAAGTTTCCCCCCTCACATATACTAATGTGCCACAAACAGGAAGTTAATATCACCAACCATTCCCATTTTATTAAGGTGTATCCATATAAATGACCCACCCTGTATATAATTCACTAAACCGCCGGCAAGTAAGACGCCAATGGCGCATGCAGGAAGGAGCCACGCCCACCAACTCGGACGCGACGTCTCGGAAAACATGCCGTCATTTCTGTTTGTCTGTGCCACAGTCCACTTACAGCTGTGAGCCACGTTGACTTTTCATTAGTCAACCTCAGTGGAACCTTGGTTCACACAGAGGCAGCGCCAGAGAGACAGAGGCGCACACACACACACACACACACACAGGCAGCGCCAGAGAGACACAGAGGCACACACAGGCAGCGCAAGAGAGAGCCACGCAATCCTTTAAAACTGAAGTTAACACAATGAAGGAAGCAGTCTTTAAAAACCAATAAGCCCTGTGCCTCTTTCATTAGCGTCTCACCTGCTTCAGGCCCTGCAACAGTCGAGACGCTCTCTCTGCAGCTGACCTTCTCTGTGCCTGACTCCACTACTGTCAGTCGCCCGATTAAAAATGGCCTTTTGAAGGGGAGCTATGGACCCGCTATACCACAGGAACACATTCCCTTCGAGCCTGCTCTCGCTCACTCTAACGTACCGGCTTTCTCTCTCTCTCCTCACTCGCTCGCACACTGCACAGGGGAGAAATGCCCGCAGCACGAGTCTACCTGGAAACCGTTTCAGCCACACTTCCACGCCCCTCGCTACACTGAGTGCGATGATTATTTAAAAATGGGCTTTTGAAGGGGAGCTGTGGACCCGCTATACCACAGGATCACCTGTGACATTGCCTTCATATTGTTTTCCTTTTATTTATGATCCTGTTGAGCAGATCAGACACCCAGGCAAACAACACTGAATAATCAATAACTGCAACCACTTTGCCCGCCCCAACTCCTCACCTGAGTCGGTTTCGTCCGTGTTCAGCAATGTTTCCCAAACTCGGTCCTGGTGAACCCCTGTGGCTGCAGGGTTTTGTTCCAACCAGATTCCTAATCATTAATGCCGGTGAAACTCATCCGGGATAAGTCGGTTTTTCAAACGCAGCCATGTAGCAGATTAGTCTAGCAAGATGTAATAATCCGAGATGAATGCGCGCCCTCGCACTGAGTGAAAAGCCAATACTGTATATATTGAGTCTACAAAACATGATCAGCAAGTCTTTGATAGGCTGCAACAAAATGATGAAAGAACGGGCGCATTTTTTTCACACAAGCTGAGTGGGTGGGTGGGTGTTAGTTAATTAGCAACTCGAAGGATTTCAAGATATAATATACACAACAGGTAACACTGCAAAAGCAGCCCAAACCAGAAAAGACGGCTGGCAAAAAGTGGCTGACAAATTAAACGCGTGTGCATTGTACTTACTGAAAGCAGTGTTACGGATTTTGCAAATGTTTATTTTCTTCCCTCTGCTTAAAAAACATTGAAAAAGCGGCGCAGATTGGTTTGCAGCGTGTAAAACAGTTTGTTTGTCGCGGATAATTTGCTATCCACACAGGGAGGAACCGGGAAGCGAACCCACAATCTTCCACTGTCTCCTTACTGCAAAGCAGCCGTACTACTACAGCGCCACAAGGCAGTTAAACAATGCACCGGGCCACATGTTCATTTTTTTCCCCTGTACTTAAAAGACATTAAAAAACTGTTTCTCAACTCACCCCGCCCATCACTACTCACAGGTTACTGTACGAGAAATCAGCAGACTAGCATGACGGATGGGGCGTAATGGGCGTCCTTCGCCTCTCCTCCGGATTTTTCAAATGTTAATTTTTTCCCTGTGCTTAAAAATCATTAAAAAAGCGGCCTGATTATGCGGCGTATGATACACCACGGGTTGGCTAGTATAATATATTATGGGGTGCCAAACAGGCAAATATAATGATTTTCAGAACATATAAAGTCCGTGTTCTGAATATATAACACCAAAGCCTGATTATATAAAGTCAGCGTTGGAATATAAAATCATTCCCTAATATATAAAAGTAGGACAATTCATAAATAAAATGGTCTAGTTCTAGTGAGGTGGGCGGCACGGTGGCGCAGTGGGTAGCACTGCTGCCTCGTAGTTGGGAGACTTCAGTTCGCTTCCCGGGTCCTCCCTGTGTGGAGCTTGCATGTGCTCCCCTCGTCTGCGTGGGTTTCCTCCCACAGTCCAAAGACATGCAGGTTAGGTGGACTGGCGATTCTAAAACTGGCCCTAGTGTGTGCTTGGTGTGTTTGTGTGTCCTGCGGTGGGTTGGCACCTCTGCCCAGGATTGTCTCCTGCCTTGTGCCCTGTGTTGGTTGGGATTGGTTCCAGCAGACCCCCCGTGACCCTGTGTTCAGATTCAGCGGGTTGGAAAATGGATGGATGGATGGATGGGCTTGTGAGGTTCGTCCAAAAATGCGCCCATACAAAAGGAATAGTTGAAAATGCCAGCCACATACATCATTTTGAATACATTAACTGAAGTGTGTTTTTTTTTTTTTTATATTATATATATATATTTTTCTGAAGACGTTTTTGTTAAACTTCTTTCATTACGTTGTATTAGGAACTCATTAAGTTTACTAAAAATGTGCCCAAGTCGTTTCAATCAATATCAATATAATCTGACTTTAAAAATTATATATTCAGGAATGAGTTTATATATTCCGATGCCGACTTTACATTATCAGAAATGATTATATATTCTACCTCTGACTTTATATATTCCGAAAATCATTGTAATTGCCTGTTTGGCACCCCATTATATATTTATATGTATGTATGTATGTGTGTGTATATTACACATAGCAGCAGCCCCAGCACTGCCCCCTGCTGGTTAAGTTTGCTGATGATACCAAGATAGGTGGATTAGCAGATAATTGAGAATCCATTATATCATCACAAAGGACTTGGGCAGCAGACAGGCTTGGGCAGATTTGTGGCAGATGAAATGTCAGTAAATGTAAAGAATTACACATAGGAAGTAAAAATGTGGGTGGCATGGTGGCGCAATGGTAGCGCTGCTGCCTCACAGGAGACCTGGGTTTGCTTCCCGGGTCCTCCCTGCGTGGAGTCTGCATGATCTCCCCGTGTCTGTGCGGGTTTCCTCCGGGTGCTCCGGTTTCCTCCCGCAGTCCAAAAACATGTCCCTAGTGGATGTGTGTGTGTGTCCTGCGGTGGGTTGGCACCCTGCCCAGGATTGGTTCCTGCCTTGTGCCCTGTGGTTGGCTCCAGCAGATACCCCGTGACCCTATGTGCAGATTCAGCGGGTTGGAAAATGGATGGATGGAAGTAAAAATGTGAGGTTTGAATACACAATGGGTGGTCTGAAAATCAAGAGTCCACCTTATGAGAAGGACTTAGGAGTCATAGTGGACTAAGCTATCGACTGGAAGAGAGTGTTCAGAAGCCACGAAGGCGGCTAACAGAATGTCAGGTTATATAGCGCCTTGATGTGTGGAGTACAAGTCACAGGAGGTTCTGCTCAAGCTTTATAAACACATTGGTGAGGCCTCATCTGGAGTCCTGTGTGCAGTTTTGGTCTCCAGACTACAAAAAGGACATTGCAGCACAAGAGAAGGTCCAGAGAAGAGCAACGAGGCTGATTCAGGGATAAACAGGGGATGAGTTATGAGGAAAGATTGAGAGAGCTGAGCCTTTACAGTTTAAGCAAAAAGAAAATGGAGGAGACCTGACTGAAGTGTTTCAAATTATGAAGGGAATTAGTGCAGTGGATCGAGACGGCGACTTTAAAATGAGTTCATCAAGAACACAGAGTGTGAAATTTCCCCTTCACAAGTTTCCAACTAACATTAGGAAGTTTTTCTTTACACAGAATGATAGACACTTAGAGCAAGTGACCAAGTTGTGTGGCAGACATTGAGACTTTAGGGACTTTCAAAACTTGATGTTTTTTTGGAAGAAATAAGTGGACAGGACTGACGAGCTTTGTTGGGCTGAATGGCCTGTTCTCGTCTAGAGTGTTCCAATGTTCAAGATCATTACATTTAATGTGTTCTGTGTGGTAGTCACTGCCTGCCGCCAACACAGGAGGAAGCCCCAGAATGCACATAGTGATTAACAAGTGGGTTGGTTTTAAGAGAACATTTACGACGGTCTAATTTAAAGTAAATTGCAAGATTAAAGTGCATTTCCACTTTAATCACGAAATACATTTTTCCCCTTCACTGTGTCCCTAATTTTATTTCTCTGTACATTCTGATGCTGTTGCAAAGGTGCAAAAAAAGAAAAAGATGGCATAGCAATGATGGTATGCGAGACTTTTAAAAATGTATTGCGCCATTACAATGGGGAATATGCAACACTTGTATTGCCCATGTGAGAAATGGATGCAGAGAAGCTCCATAAATGCATCTGAATGTCAGCATTTAATAAGTCTGATGATTTGCTTCCCCACATCGAACCATTCAAACATGGAAGCAGGCACATCGATTCTGTGGGATCTACAAAGCGGATTGCTGTCACATGTTGTTAGTAAACAGATGTCACGTTCCGACTTGATCACACTGCACCCCCATACAACCTCCCCCCCACCCCAATTTTTTTTAGCTGGTACTGCAAATCATGCAGGCGTCACATTAATTTCAGAGGACGTGCTCAGAGGATGCATCAAATGAGCACAGGTAATGCATGGCAGCCATGATACGGGCGCTTACGTGTTCCAAGCGTGAAATATAAACCGGCCTTAACACAGCAGAACTCCCCCTAAAGACACACCATTTGAGGTAAAACAGAATTGAAATGCAGGATTTCATCAATCAGATGGTGAGCCTCTGCGATGCGATGATGTTAGGCCTCGATCCCCGATGCTGTGCAGTCTATTCCATTCCACCTGCTGGTCTGGGGAAAGCCCATATTTATCTGGGATGTCAATCCCAAGGGGCAGCTTAGCTCTCTACTCCGAGAGGACATAATAAGCCCCCTTCATTTTCCTCCCCAATAACCAGCCCATGTCTGTGTGCGTCTCTTCCATACTCTCCTGGGGCCTCATGTATAAACGGTGCGTACGCGCACAAATGTTGCGTACTCCCGTTTCCACGCTCAAATTGCGTTGTATAAAACCTAATCTTGGCGTAACTTGTATAAAACCTAAACTTGACACACATTTCCACGGTACCTCATACCCTGTTGTACGCAATTTCTCTGCTCGGTTTTGCATACTGGCGGCACTCGGCGTCAAAGCAGTGCTACTGTTCCTGTGTGGTCACCCTTTCTTAGACCCACGTTCCTGACGCGGCTTTATAAATACACTGAAACTAACTGCATATTGTTTATTAGTGTAATGCATCTGATTGTAATTAACCTGCAGGAATATAATGGTCCAGGGAATAGCCATAGTATTCCAAATACCATAACTGCTTTAGCCTTGTTACTCTCACTGCATCTTCTTTCAGCTGCTCCCGTTAAGGGTTGCCACAGCAGATCATCTTTCCATATTACTCTCACTGCACCACTCGGAGTATTTATATCACTGTATCTGAGTGGGGAATCACAGCAGCAGCTGATCGGAAAGAGAATTATCGGTACACAGCATGAAGCAGACGCTGCCTGAGCTACGGCAAAACGCTTTAGAGACTTCCCAGTACGGACTTCGCAGTTTAGAAAAAGTTTCATCCCAAATACTCTAAACGCACTCAATCAGTCCATCAAGTGCTCCTTGTAGAAAGGTTAGTACTTATAAGTACAATCACCTCACTGTAAACTTGCACTAGTTATATTGCATAACCTGCGCCACTTTATAAAGCGCGTATTTACCGGACGGTATTCATTTTTAAGATGAAATGCAGCAAAATATGTTGATTATATTATACAGATAAAACTAACTTCATTTAAATAATCTTTATTGTTATTAAACATGTGAGGACACGGTGCCACAGTGCTAGCTAGTTCACGGATAGCTCCTGCCTTGCGCTGTATTATTGCTGGTGCTGACGTGACACTGGAAGGATAGATGGACAGAATAAACAAACACGTACTACAAAGATATTACAATGTTCCTTAAAAGTTTTGAATAATCTGCGTTCTAAGCTTACAGATGGCTTAACGTCTATTACAGAGCTGATTGTGTGGCGATTGGGTATTTGGAGAAAGAAAAGGACAGGAATTGGAGTTTAGTACGTTTGAAAGAGACAATACTGCTGTGATAAATTATTTCATCGAAGGTCGCGCATGGCGCAGCAGGCCTCTTGCGTGAGATATGAACAAGCACTGCGCCACCGTGTTCCCATGTTTAATAACATGCTTTCATTCCTATCATCATGAAAATGATATCACGTATACATCTCAGTATTTTAATTATTCAGAGAGATGTAATATCACGAATGTAATGGATTATGTTCGACTTACTGCCGGCAATGCGGACCAAGCTCTGACACTGGTTGTACAGGGACTGAACAGCCCTTATCAGGGGGTCCGGTACCTCATACTCTGAGTACCCCCCACAGGATTCCCCGAGGGACACGGTCGAATGCCTTTTTCCAAGTCCACAAAACACATGTAGACTGGTTGGGCGAACTCCCATGCACCCTCCAGGACTCTGCTAAGGGTGTACAGCTGGTCCACTGTTCCGCGACCCGGACGAAAACCACACTGTTCTTCCTGAATCCGAGGTTCAACTATCCAACGGACCCTCCTCTCCAGGACCATTGAATAGACTTTTCCAGGGAGGCTGAGGAGTGTGATCCCTCTGTAGTTGGAACACCCCCTCCGGTCCCCCTTCTTAAAGAGGGAGACCACCACCCCGGTCTGCCAATCCTGAGGCACTGTCCCTGATGTCCATGCGATGTTGCAGAGACATGTCAACCAAGACAGCCCTACAACATCCAGAGCCTTGAGGAACTCCAGGCGTATCTCGTCCACCCCCGGGGCCCTGCCACCAAGGAGTTTTTTGACCACCTCAGTGACCTCAGTCACAGAGATGGGGGGGAGCCCTCCTCCGAGTCCCCAGGCTCTGCTTCCTCATTGGAAGGCATGTTAGTGGGATTGAGGAGGTCTTCGAAGTACTCCCCCCACCGACCCACAACGTCCCAAGTCGAGGTCAGAAGCGCACCATCCCCACCATACACAGTGTTGACACCGCACTGCTTCCCCCTCCTGAGACGCAGGACGGTGGACCAGAATCTCCTCGAAGCCGTCCGAAAGTCGTTCTCCATGGTCAGTGATTGGGTCACTGCTTTTTGCAGATGATGTTGTCCTGTTTGCTTCATCAGGCCGTGATCTTCAGCTCTCTGGATCGGTTCGCAGCCGAGTGTGAAGCGGCTGGGATGGGAATCAGCACCTCCAAATCCGAGACCATGGTCCTCAGCCAGAAAAGGGTGGAGTGCCCTCTCAGTGTTGGGAGCGACATCCTGCCTCAAGTGGAGGAGTTCAAGTATCTCGGGGTCTTGTTCACGAGTGAGGGAAGAATGGAGCGTGAGATTGACAGGCGGATCGGTGCGGCGTCCGCAGTAATGCGGGCTCTGAATTGGTCTGTCGTGGTGAAAAAGGAGCTGAGCTGTAAGGCAAAGCTCTCAATTTACCAGTCGATCTATGTTCCTACCCTCACCTATGATCATGAGCTATGGGTAGTGACCGAAAGAACGAGATCGCGAATACAAGCGGCTGAAATGAATTTCCTCTGCAGAGTGTCTGGGCTTTCCCTTAAAGACAGGGTGAGAAGCTCAGTCATCCGGGAGGGGCTCAGAGTAGAGCCGCTGCTCCTCCGCATCGAGAGGAGTCAGATGAGGTGGCTCGGGCATCTGATCAGGATGCCTCCTGGACGCCTCCCTGGTGAGGTGTTCCAGGCACGTCCAAACGGGAGGAGGCCCCAGGGAAGACCCAGGACACGCTGGAGGGACTATGTCTCCCGGCTGGCCTGGGAACGCCTCGGGATTCTCCCGGAAGAGCTAGAAGAAGAGGCCGAGGAGAGGGAAGTCTGGGCATCTCTGCTCAAGCTGCTGCCCCCGCGACCCGACCTCGGATAAGCAGAAGAGGATGGATGGATGGATAGATAATGGATTGTGTCCTGTCGGAGAAAGAAAGAACGGAAGCACGTACTGATTCACACACAGAGCACATAGACAACCATACAGAACAAAGCATTTAACGTCCTACTTTAGTTACAATGGGATTTGAGAAACTAGTAAATTAAACGATTTTAAGATGAAGTTTATGATGTTTTACTTTAATGGCAAAATAAACTACATGATTAAAGAGGACATTTCGAGATTAAAAGTGGACATTTCGTGCTTTTATCTCACTGTGTGCCTATTTTTTTTGTCTGTACCCTAATAAGCTTTCATATGACACTCAAACAGTGGGCTATGACTCGCTTTTTCACAGCGACTTTGATATGCGATTTCTTTTTTATTTCAGGCACTGTGCGACTTTGTGAACTTGAGCTTTCGAGTTTCTCCGACACTGTCACTCGATCAACTTCATTTTGTTGTTTATATTCACTGTTTAAACCAACAAATAGTACGTTTTTCCTTTGCCTCCACTTGGTATTCGCTGAAATTCTTTTATTTTCCCCCGTGCTTTTCCCATTGTCTTTTCACAGAAAGCTATTTATATTGATTTGCATATTCAAAGAGGCGTAATTCTGGGAGGAGTTGGGGCGGGACACTTTACTTTTCACGCTGATTGGGATTTATGTAGCGGAAGAACGTGGAAGTTTACTTACGTACTGATTCCTGCATCTGGATTTTTCTGTGCATACGCACATTCCTGCTTTTGTGCTTATGCCATGTTATAGTGTGAGTTCTACGCACGGCGTTATACACGAGGCCTCTGGTGGTTAACTACTAGCCCGGTTTCATTATTAGTCACTCCTGACCCACAGGATGAACTCCCCCACCTCGGTACTTTCCCCAGCTGGTTAGTTGTTAGGTCCTGTCCCTCGTTTTTGGGAACAAAAAAATCCTGCCGACTACGCCACTGTCAGAAAAAAATCCACATCTTCAGTTCTGGTTTGGACTCCGTCTTGTACACAACTAACGATCTTCAAATTCAACCTTTTGAAGCCAGGACATCATATATGGGTGGCTGCCCCAAACCTTTTATGACCAACAGATGTGGATGTAAGATGGCGACTTTAAAGGCCAGTGGAATAAGTGACATCGATGCTGGAACCGGAAGGGACGTCACAGTCCAGTCACGCTGGACTTCACACAAGCATCAACTGGGACAACCTTACAAATAGCGGAGCACAACATCAGGAGCTTTTACATTAAAGCAGTTTAACACAGCAATGAGGGTCTGGCCTGGGTCGATTTACTATTCTGTAAATTGTTAGAATTTAAGGGGATCAAACCATTAGGACAACCCTAGTGACCATGTCATGAAACTTTTCAGTGTCAGGAAGATCCATTAGGATAAGCCTTCCTATGTGGGAGACAGTGGAGACAGTGGAGAAGATTTAGGGCTTAAAGAGTCTTGCATACAATGCTGGACAAATTCATCCCGAAACTTAGAAGAAATTAGAGGACTCGGTGGTGGATCAATAAGGAGCTATAGAGGAAGTTACAAAAGGAAAAACGAAAAAAGACAAATGAGGCACTTAACTCTTTTTAGGACAGATTTCGACTTCAGGGGTCGAGGGTGGATGATGAGGCCAATAAAAAATAAGATGTAAACGTCAATAAAAACAAAAAAAGCACCATTCTGTTACAGGTAGACCCTCTTTGCTAGGAGGACTCAGACTCATTGACTGGACGTAGTGCTGAACATGTTCAAGTAGCGGGTGCGCCTACAGTAGCGTTCACCTGGGAGGACTACACAGACATACGGGCCGTTCTTAGGTTTTTGGGGGCCCTAGGCATGGAGCGTAGGTAGGGGTCCAGTCGCTTTGTGGAATGGTTTTTATCTTCCCAGCTTCCGCTATTTATAGCGTGATTGATTTGCTGCACAGACACTTGGAGGCAGGCGAGGTGGATGATCAGTGCCCTCCCACCCCACTCACCACTCCGTCACCTCGATTCTGCCTGTCATCACGGTTTCCTCTTTGCTCACATGTAACCATATTGATAATTCCGCCACCAGAGAAAATTTGTACTTCTGAAATGTATGGACCTGTAAGTTGTAGGCTATTTGGTTCAAAAAAGCACCCTGCGGTCTCCTAGTTTGCCTATGCCTAACAACTGTCCTGCAGACATTGATCTGTGGGAGGCAACATGGCGTGCCAATGGACACTATGGATTTCCAGCCGCTTGACTACTTCAAACTCACCTAAGTAGCTAGAAAAAGCCTTTCAGCTTACATACAGTACATTCAAAACTCCGCAGCCCACACAAAGCGTTCTGCTGACATCTCCCCCAGCTTCACTGGTTACCGGTTCCATACTTCAGTTTAGCACACCCTGACTAGAGCTGCTGATTAACTGTACAGACTGCATCTCTGTTGTTGGTCATTAGCACTAAAACACAAGTAATATGACAGTTCGAATAGGTGAGGAGGGTTAGTAACAGATGCGGTTTCTCTTCTCGGAACTCAGATGTGGCACATGGAGCCACGGCCCACCTGCCAAGTTGTTTTGCCTGCATAAAAAGTCATCTCTGATGGAGGATCGCAGGAATCGTTGGGTAGAGGGGTCCTTTCATCGGATTGGCTGGCCCAGCACTGGCCAAATGGGGTGAGGCAGCTTGATGAAGGAGATCTCCAGGACTCTCTGAACAAATCCAAATCTTATTATGCGAGATCATCAACTGTTGAATTCTGCTCTGTACTTGTAATATTTCTATTGCACTATTAGTTTGTATTGAGTACCCCTTGTGTTCTGTGAATTGTATTTACTCCCTTCTCTTTGATACCCACTGCACGCCTAACCTAACTGGAAAGGGGTCTCTCTTTAAACTGCCTTTCCCAAGGTTTCTTCCACACACCCCCTCGCCCCCATTTTTTTTTTTTTTTTTTTGGGAGGTTTGTCTTCTCAGAGAGTCGAGGCTGGGGGGCTGTCAAAAGGCAGGGCCTGTTAAAGCCCATTGCGGCACTCCTTGTCATTGTGGGCTACACAAAAATAAAATTGTATTGTATTTGTATCAAGGATTAAAATTCAAGATTCTGCTTCTCACCTTTATTGCCCTACTCTGTGTATATTTCCCCCCACCCACTTTATATGTATAGCGACCTTGGGTTTGTAAAAGGCGCTTTATAAATGCAAATTATTAAATTTATTTACATTTTTCTTGTTTTTATTCATTTTATTTTTTTTTTATTTTTTATTATTTTTATCTCCCCCTGTCTGCGTGGGTTTCCTCCGGGCGCTCCGGTTTCCTCCCACAGTCCAAAGACATGCAGGTTAGGTGGATTGGCAATTCTAAATTGGCCCTAGTGTGTGCTTGGTGTGTTTGTGTGTGTCCTGTGGTGGGTTGGCACCCAGCCTGGGATTGGTTCCTGCCTTGTGCCCTGTGTTGGCTGGGATTGGCTCCAGCAGATCCCCCGTGACCCTGTGTTTGGATTCAGCAGGTTGGAAAATGGATGGATGGATTATTTTTATCATGAGAGGAGACAAACAGGTAGGTAATAAGAATGAGAATTTACATTCTGCACAGGTTCATAGAACAAAACAGAGCGACGCTTGTCATAAGTAACCATGTTGATTTGTGTGTGAAACCATCGTTTTGTGTACTATTTTGGAAAAAACAAATATTCAGTCCTGGGACAAAAGGAAAAACTTTGCCCTAAAAGAGTTAAGTCTGGTAACTCCAGTGCTAACTGTAGGGCAATATGAGTGAAATGCAGCTTACACTTTGGAGAAGGAATATCAAACACAAAAAAACGATTTCTGTGGTTGACAGTGCACCGTTGACTTCATCACCCTCGTGTTCGTATCATGAAACAGAGAGAACCATACACAGACACAGTCAGGGCAATTTGAATGTTAAAAATAAAATAGACATGGCCACGCACTCACAATGTAGATGCATAGACGCTCCATCTCCAGCATGAAGTACTCGTCCACCAGCAGCTCTTTGTAGTCCTTCTTCAACTGCAGAAAGCCACATTTTGGGTTGCGCTTGGAGTGCTCAAGCCTGGGAAAAAATTCAGACATGTGAAAATACATCTTTAGTGGATTAAGTGACCAGGATTTTAAATCACCTGTCGCTCGCAAACCGTTTGAACTAATTGACCTGAAATTTGGTGCACATGTAGTATGTGACGTCTACTATCTACTTTCGGGGTGATGATTGACTTCCAAGATGATTCCTCGTTTTATTGTAGAATCAACTCGGGGCGGCCGTGCGGCACATGCGTACAGGTGCTGGTCATAAAATTAGAATATCATGACAAAGTTGATTTATTTCAGTAATTCCATTCAAAAAGTGAAACTTGTATATTAGATTCATTCATTACACACAGACTGATGAATTTCAAATGTTTATTTCTTTTAATGTTGATGATTATAACTGACAACTAATGAAAGTCCCAAATTCAGTATCTCGGAAAATTCAAATATTGTGAAAAGGTTCAATATTGAAGACACCTGGTGCCACACTCTAATCAGCTAATTAACTCCAAACACCTGCAAAAGCCTTTAAATGGTCTCTTAGTCGAGTTCTGTAGGCTACACAATCACGGGGAAGACTGCTGACTTGACAGTTGTCCAAAAGACGACCATTGACACCTTGCACAAGGAGGGCAAGACACAAAAGGTCATCGCTAAAGAGGCTGGCTGTTCACAGAGCTCTGTGTCCAAGCACATTAATAGAGAGGCGAAGGGAAGAAGGACAAGATGTGGTAGAAAAAAGTGGACAAGCAATAGGGATAACCGCACCCTGAAGAGGATTGTGAAACAAAACCCATTCAAAAATGTGGGGGAGATTCACAAAGAGTGGACTGCAGCTGGAGTCAGTGCTTCAAGAACCACCACACACAGACGTATGCAAGACATGGGTGTCAGCTGTCGCATTCCTTGTGTCAAGCCACTCTTGAACAAGAGACAGCGTCAGAAGCGTCTCGCCTTTGGACTGCTGCTGAGTGGTCCAAAGTTATGTTCTCTGATGAAAAGTAAATTTTGCATTTCCTTTGGAAATCAAGGTCCCAGAGTCTGGAAGAAGAGATGAGAGGCACAGAATCCACGTTGTGTGAGGTCCAGTGTAAAATTTCCACAGTCAGTGAAGGTATGGGGTGCCATGTCATCTGCTGGTGTTGGTCGATTGTGTATTCTAAGGTCCAAGGTCAACGCAGCCATCTACCAGGAAGTTTTAGAGCACTTCATGCTTCCTGCTGCTGACAAACTTTATGGAGATGCAGATTTCATTTTCCAACAGGACCTGGCACCTGCTCACAGTGCCAAAGCTACCAGTACCTGGTTTAAGGACCATGGTATCTCCGTTCTTGATTGACCAGCAAACTCGCCTGACCTTAACCCCATAGAAAATCTATGGGGTATTGTGAAGAGGAAGATGCAATACGCCAGACCCAACAATTCAGAAGAGCTGAAGGCCACTATCAGAGCAACATGGGCTCTCATAACACCTGAGCAGTGCCACAGACTGATCGACTCCATGCCACGCCGCATTGCTGCAGTAATCCAGGCCAAAGGAGCCCCCAACTAAATATTGAGTGCTGTACATGCTCATACTTTTCATGTTCATACCTTTTCAGTTGGCCAACATTTCTAAAAATCCTTTTTTACATTGGTCTTAATGGATATTCTAATTTTCCGAGATACTGAATTTGGGACTTTCATTAGTTGTCAGTTATAATCATCAACATTAAAAGAAATAAACATTTGAAATACATCAGTCTGTGTGTAATGAATGAATCTAATATACAAGTTTCACTTTTTGAATGGAATTACTGAAATAAATCAACTTTGTCATGATATTCTAATTTTATGACCAGCACCTGTATGGGCGCCATTCTCATTCCCTACCACCTTCGCTGTCACGTCCCCTACCTCTTCATATCTTAAATCATTCTTGAGGCAGATTGAAGACTTAAGTGAAAAATTAAGGAAAACATGCTAAGTAATTGCAACACAAACACTGACAATCAGTTTTAACGCGAAACGATGCCGACGAAAGAGGAGAAGCGGGCTGCTAGGGTGGAGAAAAGAAGAGCTGCTCAGGAAGCAGCAAGCGCATCAACCTCTGAGCAAACGAATGGTAAACGTACAGAGAAAGGATGAAAACTAGGAATGCTCAAGTCAAGTGTGTTTTCTGCACGTTATCATGCTGTATGCCATTACGGATACAGATAGAGATATATACAGTACGCTTCTAAGAGGAACCCTTTTAAAATCCCTCTTCAGGGTCGAATTCCATCCATGAAAACATTCCCTAGTCCACCGTCATTGCCCGAAAAGGGTCGCCAGTATAATCCATCCATTTTCCAACCCGCTGAATCCGAACACAGGGTCACGTGGGTCTGCTGGAGCCAATCCCAGCCAATACAGGGCAAAAGGCAGGAACCAATCCTGGCCAACCCACCGCAGGACACACACACACACACACACACAAACACACCCACACACCAAGCACACACTAGGGCCAATTTAAAATCGCCAATCCACCAAACCTGCATGTCTTTGGACTGTGGGAGGAAACCCACGCAGACACGGGGAGAACATGCAAACTCCACACAGGGAGGACCCGGGAAGCTAACCCGGGTCTCCTAACTGCGAGGCAGCAGCACTACCCACTGCGCCACCGTGTCGATCGGTTACACAGCAAATTGGTTAAATGCGTATCAATAGTATAGGCTGAAACATCAACTTACAATAATCACAAAGAATATCTACAACCGTTAACACCGTGCGGTCTTCCACCAGCGAATTACTGTTGAAAGAAGGACGTATCGTAATGTTATTGCGTAATTAATATCTGAGTGATGGACTGTGCAATAAGACAAGATTAGTTGTATTCAAAATTGGTCAAACAATTATGACGTGTAAAATTTTAACAAGCGACAAGAAAGATAATGAAGTACATCATCAGGGGATAACAGACACCAAAGGAGATCTTGATATGCTATTTATATTAAAACGTTTACAGTTTCCTGTTAGAATAGCTTTTGTAAAGACAATTAACAAATCACAAGGACAAACATTTGAAAAAGTCGGTTTATTTATTAGAGAGAAAGAAACGAAATTCCCTCACAGGCAGTTATATGTTGCGTGGTCACGATGAAAGTCCAAACACGGAATCAAAATTCAATGCGATATTGACAAAAATTTAATTCCAAAAATTTTTACATAAGTTTTTCATTAAAAGTTTAAAAAGTATTTGCTTGTTAATTTCAAAGCTAAACGGAATGAAAATGTATAACTCAACGAATACCTCTAACAACATGAAAAAATTTATTACATTTTACTCTTTTCAATATGGTTAATAACTCGCTGTAATGTAAAATACTGTAGTTTCATTATGCATATGTAACAATTCCCATGAAAATGTTTAAATTGTACATATGCTTCCCCATACGCGAGCAGCTGAGCCGGGAAGTGGGTGGTATGTATATTATATAAAATACACACACACATATTATATATTATATATATATATATATATATATATATATATATATATATATATATATACACACACACATACACAGTGCATCCGGAAAGTATTCACAGCGCATCACTTTTTCCACATATTATGTTACAGCCTTATTCCAAAATGGATTAAATTCATTTTTTTCCTCCGAATTCTACACACAACACCCCATAATGACAACGTGAAAAATGTTTACTTTGTTTTTGCAAATTTATTAAAAATAAAAAAACTGAGAAATCCCATGTCCATAAGTATTCACAGCCTTTGCCATGAAGCTCAAAACTGAGCTCAGGCTGTGAACCGTGTCACTGGTATTCCTGGTTCTCTATTAATTCACTCCTATCTGATTAAAATTATTAATGTTGCTGATCCTTCATAGCCATTAATACAGTCATGTGACTTTTGAATCGCAGGAAAAATAAAATTAAAAAAAAAAAAATGGTCAGATATGAGCCAAAAATTGGACTGTAGTCTTCCAGCCATCTTCTGAATGTAACCTTTGCAGCCTGAAGCAGCTCAGGCACAGCAAATATGTAC
Source organism: Erpetoichthys calabaricus (assembly GCF_900747795.2). Taxonomy (NCBI): domain Eukaryota; kingdom Metazoa; phylum Chordata; class Cladistia; order Polypteriformes; family Polypteridae; genus Erpetoichthys; species Erpetoichthys calabaricus. Next base: position 297,999,148 of record NC_041396.2, on the reverse strand, counting down.
TTTTGACTCATTTCTACCACTGTGCCATTTCTAAAGCATTGCCAAAGCATTATCTGGAGACCACTTCCCCACTTCTTTTGACAGTCCGTATACATTCTGAACAGAGGGGTCCCCATAAAATGCATGCCCCCTCCCCTCACTTTTGCACCCCAGAGAGAAAAACCTGTAGCCCCACATGATGACCAAGCTGCACAACTACCATGGCACTCCCCAGATGGCACACATCTACTAGCATAGCAGTTACTAACCAGGGGTCATCCTGAGGCTCCCAGCCCTCCAGCTCCGTCAGGCAGAAGAAGCAACGCACAACGTCCGGCTCGTTTTCACTGGGGCAGTGGACAAAGCCTGCGCGTGCCATCTGTTGGAAAACAGCAGAAAGATGAAATTAAAAATCAGTCAATAGGAGATGGGGACAGCCCAGGGGGAGATTTTCATTCAAGAGACTGCTTTAGAGTACACAGGGGGGAGAACTAAAAAACAGGCATGAGTGGTGGTCAGGACACCAGACAGGCCGAGTCACGTGACGCCCTTTAAACGATCTTCAGGATTAACCAGACAACATGTAGAAGATATTTTACAAGGAAATTTAAACAGAATATTTATATTTATAAAAAATAAGGGTGTGATCATCCAGTACTGAGCGCTTGTGGGCTCAAATCCTAACATGAAGAACTGTGTTTGCATGATCAGCTCTTTGGACCTCCTATTGAGAGTTCACAGGGACAGCTTCCACATGCAATGGAATGGAATCAAAAGCAGACATTCTACCTGCTTAATAGTTAATAAAAATAACGAGGGTCTTGCTCACTCCTGGCAATGGGACAGCTTGTCAGTTAAAATGTCCGAATAGTTTTGAGCCCCTGAAAATGAGCAGGGGGAGGACCTTTAACTCTTTTAGGGCGGACTTCGACAAATGTTAGTAGTAGTGGGCGATAATCAGCCCTAAATGTCGGGGGGGGGGGGGGGGGGGGGGGGGGTGTAAAACATAAAATCTCTCCGTTACAGTAACGGTTGACTATTCTCCTTTTGGAGGAATGTTAGACTCGTTGACTTCACGTGTGAACAGCGACGAGCAAACAACGGTAGAAACGGCATCTGGCGAGAGAGCGAAGCGAATGCGCAACTCCAAATACTGTACTCAGTGGAGGAAGTTTGTGTGTGTATTTTAGCATTCTGAATTGGGCCCCGACTTCGGGACCGATAATCTATATAATAAAAGCCCAGCGCGGCGTCCGTGTCCGGGTTCCTTTTGGCTGTATAGCCGCCCCCGTAGAAAAGCCCCAGTCCTTCCCCTCTCAGAATTCCTCCGTTCTTTCCCCTTTGTGCACGTGAGTATTTCGAACCCCGCGTCTGAGTCGGATGGTTCCCCTGGTCACCAATTCGTGTGTTTCAAGCCGCGATTTTCTATTCTCTCCCTTGCGGCCCACTATGCCTTTCCGTCTTCAGATACCCATGTGCACTTGTACGGAGGAGACCTTACGGAACAATGCCGAAACGAATGGCAACTGAACCTGCTGCTGCGAGAGAGGACACATTACAGCGTCATCACGAGGCAAAGGCGTGCCAGTCGCTCGCAAGAAACGGACAGTCAGCATTCACACAGATTAGCTCAACGACGCGTCTCTGCCGCACAACGAAAGGCAACCGAAACCCCTTCTGATTAGTCTGCGTCCCACACTTCGTGAATCATGGGTTTTGTTTTGAAATTGTTTCCCATGCAAAAATCAAATGCGGTGCGATGAAGGACCCAGTTCACGACTGGCAGCCGCATTTAAACAGGGAGTCCTTCAACTGTGGTCATCCAACGCGCAGCGTAGCGCGCGCCAGGTCGCTAGTTTGATAATAGTCTAGGGACCTGGGGGGCGATATTAACATCAGGGACCACCTAACGGACCATAAGGTTAGGGTTTTGGGGGGGTTCAGGTCAATCCTAAATCAAAAGTACACTGTCCAGACTGACAGACTGAGGAGATCGTTCCCTCCCCCACACTATGCGACTCTTCATTTCCACCCCCGGGGGGTAAACGTTAACGTTATTCAAAGTTATTGTCTGTTTAAACCTGCATTTTTATTACTCTTTAATTTAATATTGTTTTTGTATCCGTATGCTGCCGCTGGAGTATATAAATTCCCCTTGGGATTAATAAAGTATCTATCCATCCATTATCCAACCCGCTATAGCTACAGTGTCACGGGGGTCTGCTGGAGCCAATCCCATGCAGCCAACACAGGGCGCAAGGCAGGAAACAAACCCTGGGCAGGGCGCGCACACTAGGGACAATGTAGCATCGCCAATGCACATATCCTGCATGTCTTTGGATTGTGGAGCACCCGGAGGAAACCCACGTAGACACGGGGAGAACATGCAAACTCCACGCAGGGAGGACCCGGGAAGCGAACCCAGGTCTCCTAACTGCTCCACCGTGCTGCCCCGTATCTATCTATCAGACCTTAAAAGTCTGCTTTTTGGTATCCGCTTTTTAACTAAGACCCTAAATTTCTAGCAAATGCAAGCATACTAAACAGAAAAGTAATCTGGACACTTTCAAACAAAATTTTAAACACTAAAGCTCAAAACAAACCTTCACTCTTCTCAGAGACAGGTTCATATCGCTTTCTACTGAAAAGCCTTCAGATGGTAAAAGCACAACCAAATCTAATTTACATGTATTTATAAATATAAACAGTATATATCTACATTTGATTTAGGCAAAGCATAACGATGTTTTTAACGATTAAGTTTTAAAGGTCCATAAACTCTTTTATCCAAGTCTGCCGCCTAAACATGAAGGCTGCGTTAACTCCTATTAAGAGCGGCTTCTCTTCTCTTCTCTCCTCTCATCTAATCTGCTAATATCGCTCACCATTTCCGGTGTGCAGAGACAGTCTTCGAGGAACGGCCAGTCGACAAAGGTCATCAGACGGTTCTTATGACTGTACATCTCCATGTAGTCCACAAGTACGTTCTGCGCTGCTGCTGCCACCGCTGCTTCTCCTCCTTCTGCCATCGTTGTTTTAGGGATCCGCCGCCACCTCTCGTGCAGTTTAAAACGAGACGCGAGGCGCTAATTACAGCAGAGGGAGAAGCCAATGAGCGCCTCTAATTAAACCCTTAACAACTTCAAGTGGGGGTCTGTGTTTTGGTTTTGTTCTCGTTTACCCAGTTCAGAATCGTAGGAAGCCTAAATAAGAGAAGACACTTGTCTGAGTTAAATCCAATCATCAATGAAGAGTTTGGTCCAAAGAGCCAAAGTTTTTAAAATTGGGGGAAATTGGCTTGCCGAAGGGGGGAATTTTTGACTATAGTGCCAAGCACCCTGAACCAAACCGAAAGACTCCGGGTGCGGTGTGAGCGGATTAGAGGGTGTGGCGCAGGCGTTCACCTCTACTTTTGATTTTATTGGCAGCATTTTGGCAGAAAAAAAAAAAAACAAAACAAAAACTCCAAACGGCTGGAGGAAAAAAAAAATCTGCAGTGGTTTGGAGGCCACGAGACCACCCAGCCTCCTCTAAGCATTCAACCTAACATAAATGACCTCATAATCAGTCCTCATTGTATTCAGGGTTCTCATGGAAGAACTTGATGATGACGGTCATGTGGACTTCTGGCCTTTAATCCATCAGTGGAGGGACATCACAGTGCTTTGATCGGGTGGTGGTGGCATAGATCGACACCACAGAAAACCGGAAAAAGAAGAGAAGAGAAAGTAGGAGTTAGTATGGATTACGGAGCCACCAGGAATGATATTGATAATTAAATGCATATACAGAGTATTTGTACATCAAAGGTAACTCATCTCCGAATCTTGATCTTGCAATCTCTTTTGACAACTCGGTTATCGTCCCCTCAAAAACGGCAAGAAGTCTTGGTGTCACTCTAGATGAAGAATTGTCTTTTTCTCCACACATCAGCAACCTCTCCAGGGGCCTCATGTATAACGCCGAGCGTAGAACTCACACTATAACATGGCGTAAGCACAAAAGCGGGAATGTGCGTACGCACAGAAAAATCCAGATGCAGGAATCTGTACGTACGCAAACTTTCACGTTCTTCCACTACATAAATCCCGATCTACGTGAAAAATAACGCACGTGCACGCGCCTTCTGTCCCGCCCCAACTCCTCCCAGAATTACGCCTCTTTGAATATGCAAATCAATACAAATAGCCTTCTGTGAAAAGACAATGGGAAAAGCACGGGAGAAAATATAAGAATTTCAGCGAAATACCAAGTGGAGGCAAAGGAAAAACGTACTATTTGTTGGTTTAAACAGTGGTATAATCAACAAAAGAAAGTTGATCGAGTGACAGAGTGTCGGAGAAACTCGAAAGATCAAATTCACAAAGTCGCACAGTGCCCGAAATAAAAAAGAAAATCACATATCAAAGTCGCCGTGAAAAGGCAAGTCGTAGCCCACCGTCCGAGTGTCATATGAAAGCGTATTAGGGTACAGACAAAAAACATAGGCACACAGTGGGGAAAAAAGCACGAAATGTCAACTTTAATCTCGAAATTTCCACTTTAATCACGTAGTTTATTTTTGCCATTAAAGTAGAACATCATAAACTTCATCTTAAAATCGTTTATTTTACTAGTTTCTCAAGTAGCACGTTAAATACTTTGTTCTGTGTTTGATCTTCTATGTGTGAATCACTACGTGCTTCCGTTCTTTCTCTTTCTCCGACAGGACACAGAATGCATTACATTCGAGATATTACAGCTCTCTGAATAATTAAAATACTGAGATGTATACGTGATATCATTTTCATGATGATAGGAATGAAAGCATGTTATTAAACATGGGAACACGGTGGCGCAGTGCTTGTTCATATCTCACGCAAGAGGCTTGCTGCGCCATGTGCGACCTTCGATGAAATAATTTATTACAGAAGTACTGTCTCTTTCAAACGTACTAACCTCCAATTCCTGTCCTTACTTTTCTTTCTCCAATCGCCACACAATCAGCTCTGTAATAGACGTTAAGCCATTTGTAAGCTTAGAACGCCGATTCTTCAAAACTTTTAAGGAACATTGAAATATCTTCGTAGTACATGTTTAATTATTCTATTCGTCTATCCTTCCAGTGTCGCGTCAGCACCAGCAAGAATACAGCGCAAGGCAGGAGCTATCCTTGAACTATACGCTGCGGCACCGTGTCCTCACATGTTTAATTATTAACAATACAGATTATTTAAATGAAGTTAAAAGTTTTATCTGTATACTATAAGCAACATATTTTGCTGCATTTCATCTTAAAAATGATATTGTCATCATACGCGCTTTATAAAGTAGCGCAGGTTGTGCAATATTATAACTGTAGTGCAAGTTTACAGTGAGGTGATTGTACTTATAAGTCCAAACAGTTCTACAAGGAGCACTTGATGGACTGATTGAGTGCGTTTATAGTTCTTGGGATGAAACTGTTTCTGAAACGCGAGATTCGTACAGGAAAGGCTTTGACGCTTTTTGCCGTGGTTGAGGTATTGTGTGCTTGAAACTGTATACCGATAATTCTCTTTCCGATCATCTGCTGCTGTGATTCCCCACTCAGATACAGTGATATAAATACTCCGAGTGGTGCAGTGAGAGTAATATGGAAAAAGATGATCCGCAGTGGCAACCCTTAATGGGAGCAGCAAAAAGAAGAACAAGGTGCAGTGAGCGTAACAACGCTAAAGCAGTTATGGTATTTGGAATACTATGGCTATTCCCTGGCCCATTATATTGCTACAGGTTAAGTACAATCAGATGCATTACACTAATAAACAATATGCAGTTAATTTCAGTGTATTTATAAAGCCGCGTCAGGAATGTGGGTCTAAGAAAGAAAGGATGAGCACACAGGAACAGTAGTTTGACCATTCTGTGGACCATTATATTGTTACAGGTTAATTACAATCAGATGCATTAAATTTATGAACGATATGCGGTTAATTTCAGTGTATTTGATAAAGCCGTGGATGTGGATCTAAGAAAGAAAGGGGTGATCACACGGGAACAGTAGCACTGCTTTGACGCTGGGTGCCGCCAGTCTGCAAAACCAAGCGGAGAAATTGCGTACGCCAAGGTATGAGTTACCGTGGAAATGTGCGTGTCTTTACGCCAAGTTTAGGTTTTATACATCGAGATTTGAGCGTGGAAAGGTTCGTACGCAACATTTCTGTGCGTATGCACCGTTTATACATGAGGCCCCAGGTCCTGCAGATATCTTCTTTACAACATCAGGAGAATCCGCCCCTTTCTCACTACAGAGGCTACTCAGCTTCTTGTCCAGACCTTGGTCATCTCTAAGCTGGACTACTGCAACTCTCTGATGTCTGGACTTTCACTAAAGGCAACACGACCACTTCAATTGATCCAGAATGCAGCTGCAAGACTCATTTTTAATATTCCCAAATTCTCACACACTACACCTCTGCTGCGGAACCTGCACTGACTCCCTGTGGCTGCCCGCATCAGGTTCAAAACCCTAACCCTTGCCTTTAAGGCCAAAACTGGAACTGCACCACCTTACATATCAGCACTGGTTAAGCAGCGTGTCACTTCTCGCTCTCTCAGAACATCAAGCACTGCTCGTCTCGAACCACCCTTACTTAAAAGAAGAGGACGACAGGCATCAAGCCTCTTTGCAGTGTTGGCTCCTCAGTGGTGGAACGAACTTCCTCTTGCTGTACGAACAGCGGAGACCCTCACTGTCTTCAAACGTCGTCTGAAGACACACTTCTTTAAACAGCACTTGGGGGACTAAAGTCCCCATACTTTTTTTCTACCTTTTTCTCAAAAAAAAAAAAAAAATTTTTTTACTAACAACTTACTATTTTCTTCTAGCATGGTTTTGTGTACAACTTGGTCAGCGGTAACTTGTTTAATGACAGTAGATTTAATCCTAGCCTTAAAGACTGAAGAACAGTAGGATTAAACAAAGATGAAGCTCTGAGAAAGCATGTCCCAATAATGAGTTTTTATCAGTTTGTTAAAGTGCTCCACCGTATCAGCCTGGTGCATTTCTATCGGTCAGCTCTTCAGATTTCAGGTGCCTAACAGCAGAAGGCCACTCGCCTCACCACTTCTTTGGAATTCTAAGCAGACCTTCATTTGAAGATCTAAGGTTACGATTTGGAGTGTAAGGTGAGAGGCATTCTGGGATATCGGATGGAGCAGATTATTGAAGGCTTTGTAAATCATCCATCCATCCATTTTCCAACCCTGCTGAATCTGAACACAGGGGTCTGCTGGAACCAATCCCGGGCATGTGCCAACCCACCGCAGGACACACACAAACACACCCAGCACACACTAGGGGCCAATTTAGAATCGCCAATCCACCTAACCTGCATGTCTTTGGACTGTGGAGGAAACCGGAGCGCCCGGAGGAACCCCACGCAGACACGGGGAGAACATGCAAACTCCACACAGGGAGGACCCGGGAAGCGAAACCCAGGTCTCCCAACTGCGAGGCAGCAGCACTACCACTGCGCCACCGTGCCGCCCTTGTAAACCATCAGCAGGATTTTAAAGTCAATTCTAAATGGCACAGGTAACCAGTGTAGTGACGCTAAGACTGGGGTGATGTGCTCGGTTTTTCTTTTCCTAGTTAAGATTCTAGCAGCTCCATTCTGCACTCGCTGCAATCGATTGATGTATTTTTTTTTTGGGTGGTCCTGAGAGGAGTGCATTACAGTAATCTAGTTCACTGAAAACATCTTGCACTCATTTCTCAGCATCTTGCAATATTATAAGGGGTCTAACTTTTGTTATATTTCTTAAGTGGAAAAAATGCTGTCCTGGTAATCTGATTAACATGTGATTTAAAATTCAGGTCAGAGTCAATAGTTACCCCTAAATTCTTTACCTCTGTCTTGACTTTTAATCCTAATGCATCAAATTTATTTCTAATAATCTCATCATATCCATTTTTGCCATTTTCTGTTTACATCTGCCGTCGTCAACACCAATCGGCTCAGTAACAACTGATTCAGCAATTGCTTTGGCGCTTTTCTTCCGCAATTTTATGGGCACATCATTACTGTCACATCCATTCATTATCCAACCTGCTATAGCCAAACTATAGAGTCAGGTCTGCTGGAGCCAATCCCATCCAACACAGGGCAAAAGGCAGGAAACAAACCCCGGGCAGGGCGCCAGCCCACCGCAGGGCACACACACACCCGCACACCAAGCACACACTAGGGACAATTTAGAATCGCCAATGAACCTAACCTGCATGTCTTTGGACTGTGGGAGGAAACCGGAGTGCCCGGAGGAAACCCACGCTGACACGGGGAGAACATACAAACTCCAAGCGAACCCGGGTCTCCTAACTGCGAGGCAGCAGCGCTACCCACTGCGCCACCGTGCCCCCGTGTTATTATAACAAATTCGTCGCGTTTGAACTAAACCGCATCCAGGACTAATTAGAAGCATTCTGTGTTTTTACAGCTGATCAACCCCATTCTTATTAAGTCTCAGGATTTCTCTGAAAACCGTTAGATTGCAAACAAAATTCAAGTCAATGAGACAGCCTTACATGCGCAATCACGGTTGTTTTCTTCTTGTATTGTGGTTCAGCAGTTTTAACAAAACAACCAGAATGATTCCAGACAGCCTCACCCGCAATAAAATTGTGAAGCCCAACGTGTATCCGACAGCTGCTTCTATTCAAGTACTCTTTCTGTTGGATGCTGATCATGTTGCAAAGCAAACCATTTTACATGGACACAGCACGATCCACTGACAGCAACATACAATCGCTGCAATGTGGCGACAAAGTCACCTGCTTCTTTCACTGACTTGCACACGTCCACAATAACTAAATTTAGACGGTGTGCATGCATGGCAGTTCGCTTACTGCACAGCGCCCAATAAACTACTTGGCGGCCAGCCGCTGGGCTACTGAGTGATCGCTTAAGGAGATGCAGCTCGTAGTAGTTGATACGTACATGTGGTACATTGTTCACCATTTTTTTGTTATAAAAATAGAAAGTAATGCGATGACAATGAAAGAACAGTAACTACAAATTAATAAGATTAATAATAGGATTAATAATAATCTCGTCAAATTTTTCACTTAGTAACCAAATTTTTTTAACAGGTCCCTAGAATTTTTATCGTGTTCTGGGACCTTCCTGGACCTGGTGTGGTGCTTACGTTAAACCCAGCTGAGACTTTGGGGTGATGTGTAATGATCCATTTTACAGTTTTAAGCCTGAATAACTTTCAGGACAGTATTCTGCTGCTATCTAGTGGGTGAAATAATATTATGCTGCAAAAATAAATGCGGCGGCACGGTGGCGCAGTGGGTAGCGCTGCTGCCTCGCAGTTGGGAGATCTGGGTACCTGGGTTCGCTTCCCGGGTCCTCCCTGCGTGGAGTTTGCATGTCCTCCCCGTGTCTGCGTGGGTTTCCTCCCACAGTCCAAAAACATGCAGGTTAGGTGGATTGGCGATTCTAAATTGGCCCTAGTATGTGCTTGGTGTGTGGGTGTGTTTGTGTGTGTCCTGCGGTGGGTTGGCACCCTGCCCAGGATTGATTCCCTGCCTCGTGCCTTGTGTTGGCTGGGATTGGCTCCAGCAGACCCCCGTGACCCTGTGTTCGGATTCAGCGGGTTGGAAAATGGATGGATGGATGGAAAAATAAATGCAGAATATTTCTCTACGTTTTGCCTCTCTTACTTAACTCATCAATATTCATGAGTAGGGCGGAGCCTTCAACCAAATGGTGTGTAAAATAGAAGCTGTAGAGCAGTGGTTCTCAAACTGTGGGGCGGGCCCCCCTAGGGGGGCACAAAGATGGGAAAAAAAGAAAACAAGAATCGAAAATATGAAAAATCCATATATTGAAACCATCCATCCATCCATTCTCCAACCCGCTGAATCCGAACACAGGGTCACGGGGGGTCTGCTGGAGCCAATCCCAGCCAACACAGGGCACAAGGCAGGGAACCAATCCCGGGCAGGGTGCCAACCCACCGCAGGACACACACAAACACACCCACACACCAAGCACACACTAGGGCCAATTTAGAATCACAATCCACCTAACCTGCATGTCTTTGGACTGTGGGAGGAAACCGGAGCGCCCGGAGGAAACCCACGCAGACACGGGGAGAACATGCAAACTCCACGCAGGGAGGACCCGGGTTCACTTCCCAGATCTCCCCACTGCGCCACCGTATATTGAAACCAGAACAAATTAACTTAAACTACATTCTGATACTAGAAAAATAAATATAGACTTAGATAAATGTCGATAAAAGTTAAGTAGGTATAATAAAATATGAATCTATGATATATCATTAATTTAAAAAGAACAAATTGGTATTAGTGGGCTCCTTTCAAAAAAAAGTTAGGGGGGCACGATTAAAACTGTTATGAAAACTCGGGTCGCAAATACTTAAAGGTTGAGAAACGCTGCTGTAGCGGCAGTTTCAGAAGAAACTGAAAGTGACCCATTAGTTGACTCAAGCGATAAGCAATGACAATGTGAATCGGTCACCAAGCGCTGACACTGTAATGGCGCCATAAGACCGAACCGCCGGTTCAGTTCGGTCCCGTAAAGCTTCACCATGGTGCAAGTATAGCTTTGGGGCAAAAAAGCCAAAATGATTGCAATCAACTGGAAGGACAAGAAAGACATTAGCCCCCTTAAGCGCTGGTCAGTGGCAGACTTACATTTTTTGGGTGCTGAAGCTTGAACTCTTTAGGGGCTCTTCGCAACCTGAGGTCTGGAAGACCACTGAGCATAATAACAACAAAGCTAAGGCAAAAGAGCTCCCACTGTCCCATTCCATTCGAACTAGTGGGGTCCTGAGGTGTGCACGACTGTGTTCGGGTTCTAATTTGGGGTCCTGAGGTGGTTTCGTTGTGCGGCAACGCGTGGTTTCAATGCATGCTGCCAACCTTAGGCTAATTCAATGGTTCTGAAACTGTGGGGCGGGCCCCCCTAGGGGGGCGCGAAGTAACAAAAAAGGGGGCGTGAAGATGTGAAAAAAAAGAAAACAAGAATCGAAAATGTGAAAAATCCATCTATTGAAACCAAAACAAATTAATTTAAACTACATTCTGATACTAAAAAATAAATATAGACTTAGATAAATGTAGATAAAAGTTAAGTAGGTTTAATAAAATATGCATCTATGATATGTCATTAATTAAAAAAGAACAAATTGGTATTAGAGGGCTCCTTTAAAAAAATAAAGTTAGGGGGGCGCGATTAAAACTGTTATGAAAACTCGGGTCGCAAATACTTAAAGGTTGTGAAACGCTGGGCTAATCTAACACTATTTCACTTTTGTTACTTACCTTCCCTTTCTAAATATAACATTTCTTTTTGAGTGGGTTGAGGTTAAGGATGCCACCCGGGTTCAAAGAACAAAGAATTGTTGGAAATCGAGGTACAGAGCCCCGCCCATTAAGCCTCGCTATTTGCACGTTGGGAACTTGAAAATGAAAATGCGTTTTACTTTTCATTTGTGCAGCTTCATTGCGGTCCAGGCTGAAAATGAAGCTGCGAATGGGGTTTCCTATTTCGTTTTCATTTTTGCGTGCAGACGTTGAAAACGAAATTGCAAAAGAAAGATTACATTTTTATTGTATAATTTTTATTTTCATTTTTTTTGCAGAAAACTCCTCCCATAAGTGACAAAGTCGTTATTTTAGAATCGGAGGTAAAATTTTGAACAGTTTTCATTTCGCCACTAGATGGCACAAGAGCTTTACGTGACTTCGTTACTAATGCCTACCATGCCTGCAGCTGGGATTTGGCTCTTTTGACGGTGTGGGTTCGTGACAAGATTATTACACAAATGACTCCATATTTTCCTTTGTGATTTGACATCAGGAAGTTATGATTGCACAGTATTTTCTTATGGATGTACATTTTACAGCCTAAATGGAACAATGACCTCAGCCTTGGACCGCCCCCAGTGGCTCCGCTAAATTGGTTTGGACGCGCATCTGTCATCAGCGGGGATCAAAAGAGCTCTGCTTTGAGCCTCATCTCAGCGGGAATGAAGGGCTGTCCATCTTTTGAACACTCTCTCTTTTGGTGGCTTCGTAAATCATTACGGGCCCATGATGTCAAGATGAACGGCCGCAGAGAAAAAAGAGCCAAGGAGGTTAACGAGATGGACAATTAATGGGACCCGGGCCAATGGCGATAGCACGTTCTGGAAAAATCGAGGAGGTCGGACCGAAGGACAGGCGGCTGCTGCTGCTGCTGAGGCTAATCACACATTCGAACATTAAGGTTTGAGCGCCCCCTTCTGGATTATCTGAATGAGGGCTCATCAGAGCAAACGGAGCCCGCTCTTTGGAGGAGCGACACCCGCAGAAGCCCGCAAAGGAGAATTTGGCCTTCAGCAAAGCACAAGAATAAACTTTTGTGTGTTTATGTGAGTACATGTATACATAAATAAAATATATTTATGTATAAAACACGTGTGCATGGATGGACCTTTCTACCAAGTGCCCATCAGATGATTATCTCAAAATCCCTGCCTACTGTGTCAACTCAGCCAGCAGCCAAAAAAATTCACAAAGAAATGGCTTTAAATTATTTGTGTTTAATCAAAAGACGTTGTAATGTTCATCTACTCCTCGACCAATAGGTTCTCAAAGAAAGATACCCCTGGGCCCTTTAGTTAGGGTCTCCATAATCACTCAAATTGAGGTCCAGGACTTCTGTCTGGGGACATCTCCGTTGAATTAGTGATTTATTAAAAATGTATTGAATATGGGTGGTGGAACTCGGGCAACCTTAGGGCCCAGTTAGGACTGCAGCCTCAAATTTACAGAGGCCAGGGTTCAAATCTCTGCCTGGCACTTATAAAGTGAGGGGGGAGGGGACTGTTCACCCAGGTCACAGAGAGGTATTGTCCCTCTCCTAGTCCTTCCAGGCGTCCCAGCTGGGCAGGATCCCCAGCTATCCACCACAATATATATATATTGTGGGATATGGTCGGCCTTTCATCCCGGCCAATACCCCCAACCCGCCAGGTGGCGCTCTCCCTGCAGCATGGAGGTGCCCCGAAGGACAGCAGGGAATCCTGGATAATGGAGTTTTTATCCACAGCCCTGCTGGATACCATGGGGGCCGCTAGAGGACGCTGCAGGGATGCCCAGAGACTCTTACGTGCCCTATAACCCGGAAGTATGTCTTAGTCACAGCGACAGGAGGAATGACGTGCTTCCGGGCTGAAGAAGAAGAGTTTTTATCTGACCCGGAAGTGTTCCTAGTCACATGGACAGAGAGAGCGAAACACTTCCGGGTCAAGAACTATAAAAGGACTGTGGGAGATCCCAGATGTCGAGCTGAGCTGGGTGGAAGGGTGGCAATGCGTCTGGGAGAGTGGAGGATTGATTATTGATTGGATTATTGTGATTTATATGAGTATTGTGGAGAGGAGGGAGCTTTGTGCACTGTGTAGTTCAAATATAAATTATATTTGGACTTTTACCTGGTGTCTGGTGTCTGGTCAGAGGGTTCAAGGGAGCAACAGCACCGCCTATCTGTCACAATATATATATATATATATATATATATATATATATATATATATATATATATATTTGTATGAATATACCGTATTTATAAATATATATATATATATATATATATATATATATATATATATATCCATCCATCCATCCATTTTCCAACCCCGCTGAATCCGAACACAGGGTCACGGGGGTCTGCTGGAGCCAATCCCAGCCAACACAGGGCACAAGGCAGGGAACCAATCCCGGGCAGGGTGCCAACCCACCGCAGGACACACACAAACACACCCACACACCAAGCACACACTAGGGCCAATGTAGAATCGCCAATCCACCTAACCTGCATGTCTTTGGACTGTGGGAGGAAACCGGAGCGCCCGGAGGAACCCACGCAGACACGGGGAGAACATGCAAACTCCACGCAGGGAGGACCCGGGAAGTGAACCCGGGTCCCCAGATCTCCCAACTGCGAGGCAGCAGCGCTACCCACTGCGCCACCGTGCCGCCTATATATATATATATATAACATATATATACCATATATATATATATATATATATATATATATTATATATATATATATATATATATATATATATAATATATATATATATATATATATATATATATATATATATACAGGACATACATTTAACTGGGACAATGTACAAGTAAAATTTAAGGCCAGTACAATTAGTGCCAGAGAGTTGGCCGAGTCTTGGCTATCAAATGAAAACGCCATCAACAGACACTTGGACATAAATCCAGCATATGCCAACTTAAGGACATGTACACAATAATTAAACTATACAACCCCCCCCCCCCCCCCCAATCATACTGACTTAGTCACCTCCACCCCCCCCACTGAATGTGTTGCTATATATTGCCTTTGATTCTTGTAAGTCTAAGCATTATCCTCTGATGAAGACCCCTGGCAGGGGTTGAAAGCTCAGGAATAAAAACTACTTTATGATACGTGATTCATTTTTTCTCCCTTTGCGGATCTCCAGCTGCAAATATACATATATATATATATATATATATATATATATATATAGGGTGGCACGGTGGTGCAATGGTTGCGCTGGTGCCTCACACTAAGCAGACCTGGGTTTGCTTCCCGAGTCCTTCCTCTGTGGAGTCTGCATGTTCTCCCCCTGTCTGCGTGGGTTTCCTCCCACAGTCCAAAGACATGCAGATTAGGCGCAGTGTGTGTGTGTGTGTGTGTGTGTGCGTGTGTGTGTGTGTGTGTGTGAGCCCTGCGGTGGGCTGGCGCCCTGCCCGGGATTTGTTTCCTTGCACCCTGTGCTGGCTGGGATTGGCTCCAGCAGACCCCCATGACCTGTTATATATATAATAATATATGCACACATGCTCAGAAGGATGGGCAAAAGTAGGTTTACAGTTGAGAGTACACAAAACACAGAATTTTTTTTGCATTACTATTTGTTAATTATTGTATTTATTTGTCTTATTTGTCTTCTTCTTCTTAAAGCTATTGAGTTAATACAGCTATTGTAATAATCATAACCTGCATGTGTTTTATCATATGAACAGCCTACTTTTTCCCATCCCTGTATGTGTGTACACAAGCACACACACGCACACACACACATACATATATATATCTTATGAGCCCCAAATCCAAGTCACAGTGATACACCACACGTTATTAGAATAGAATAAAGGATTTTCATTCTCACAAGGCACTTCTTGAATCCACTAATCAGCCACAATAACAAGTACACAATCACAATAATAAACCATTTTTCCTCTTTCTGTCCTCCGTTGCGTGTTGCCCACTGCCTTCCCAGTCTGACTCAAATGAAGTGAGACACCGCGTTCCTTTTAAGTTGGACCTTGGGAATGCTTCCAGTACTGCGCTGTATCCTTGAGGAACCACTTCTGCATCATAGAAAAGAACAATACCCTGCATAATTTTAAACACTTCTGTCAGGTCTCCTCTTAATGTTCTTTTGCTTAAACTGTAAAGGCTCAGCTCCTTCTGTCATTCCTCTTTGATCTTCTCTGGACTTTTTCTAGTGCTGCTATGTCCTTTTTGTAGCTTGGTGACCAAAACTGCACCCAGGACTCCAGATGAGACCTCACTAGTTTTGTTATAAAGCTTGAACAGAACCTCCTTGGACATCTCCTGAGCGTCAAGTCAAACAAACCAACCTTACAAACTACGGCCTCCAGCTCTGAGCTTTAGTAAGTGTTAATGACTCTCTTTCATCTTAACACTCTCCCTTCATGGCTTCGTTCATCATCTACAGCCTGCAATTCAGAGATGAAGCTCATAAACATGCAGGCACTAAGGAAATGAGCCATTAAGGTTAACAAGATGGACGGTTAAAGGGACCGGGGCCAAGGATGACAGAATGTTCTGGAAAAACTCTGGGAGGTCAGCCCAAAACACCGACTGATGCTCCTCACAGAGTGAGGCTCTCCCATTTGAACATTTGGGATTTGAGAGCCTCCCTCCAAGATACTGGGGGTCTTTTGTTATAAAGTGAACCAGCGATTTTGCACAACACACATAATGAGATACCCATTAATGTTTCAGTCTTTAACAAATCTCAAGAATAAAAGGAATTGTTTGTGTGTGTGTGTGTGTGTGTCTACATACATGCAAACTGAATACCCAACAATCTGATCAGGTCACTTGATTTCAAGATTTACTGGGTGCCCCCAGTTTAGGCTGTGCTGGGTACTCTCCTGGTATGGCACTTAATAATAATAATAATAATAATTCTTTACATTTATATTGCATTTTTTCTCTACTCAAACTGCTTTACATAGGGAGTGGGGAGCCACTTCAGCCACCACGAATGTGCAGCACCCACCTGGATGATGAATCGGCAGCCATTATAGCGCCAGTGCACTCACCACACAGTAGCTGTTAGGTGTTGAGAGAGAGAGAGAGAGAGACAGTAGGACAGGAGATGATTAGGGGGGCTGAAGGGCAATTGATCCAGGACATCAGAGGACCTCCTAATCTTTACAAAGGATGACCAGGGACCTTTCATAATCAAAGAGAGTCAGGACCTCAATTTTATTTCTCATCTGAAGGACGGTGCCATGTTTACAGCAGAGTGTCCCCCTGTCACTGCGCTGGGATCCACATTCAGACCACAAGGTAAGCGCCCCCTGCTGGACTCACCAACACCCCTTCCAGCAGCAACTCAAGCTTTAGCTGTTGGTCTCCCATCCAAGTAATGGCCAGGCCTGAGAATGCTGACCTTCAGGTGGATGGCGTGCCCTGAAGTGCAAGTGATGTGCATGCTGGCCATCAGTAATCTACCTGTTATATAGTGCCTTTCACATCTATCTATCTATCTATCTATCTATCTATCTATCTATCTATCTATCTATCTATCTATCTATCTATCTATCTATCTATCTATCTATCACATTATATAGAGCCTTTCATATCTATCTATCTATCTATCTATCTATCTATCTATCTATCTATCTATCTATCTATCTATCTATCTATCTATCTATTATATAGTGCCTTTCACATCTATCTATCTATCTATTATATAGTGCATTTCTATCTATCTATCTATCTATCTATCTATCTATCTATCTATCTATCTATCTATCTATCTATCATATAGTGCCATTCATGTCTGTCTGTCTATCTATCTATCTTATAGTGCCCTTCATATCTTTCCATCTATCTGTATGCCATAGCGTATGCCAGTCTTCTGTTTGTGAGTTTCTTATTCCTCATTGCTGCACTCTATACGTCGTTCTCTCGGATGAGCATTCATTGGTGGTCAGTTCTCATGCACTCACAGAGCCACCCATATGACTAAAGTCAAAGTTAAATGGGGCGAGTGGTGTATGAGCTGCTAGGACTGAGTCTCTGGGATGTCGGACTACACGACCGCCTTCACCAGAGCGCACTGCCGACATCCTCCGACTTGCTAAAATTATGTAAATGAAGTCTACGACTGAAAATCGCTGGAAATGTCATCTAATTTGAAAGGAAATTTAAAAGGGGGGAGCCAGGGTTGCATGGTTCAGATCCCAATATGGCAGTGAGGACCACGTTTCAGCAATCTGGTCAGCACAAGAGGACCATGAAAATGGTTTGTGGCAAGCCGGCTCACCCAGCATCTGCTTCCCAATCCATCCAGCTGTGAGAAGCAAAATCTGTCTCCGCTGCCCACTCAAGTGTCCGCCGCCAGCCTGCGTTTGCTGGGTGTCGGGTGACAGGCTTCCCCCATCTGTTCAGACTCTGTTTTTGTAATATGCGGATAATAAAATGTTTTTCAGTAAAAAAAAAAAAAGACAGAAATCCCACCATTCCGTTTAATTAAAAACAGACCCCGTTGTCAATGAGTCACGGCGGGGAGCCACGCCAGGGGATGGACGGCGTCCTTCGCAACGGCACAAACTGAGTCGCTGGACCTTTCATTCCTGAATGGGACACTCGTAAGGAAACGTGAAGTCCGAGGGGATGCCAGCGGATGGCACATCTCTTCTCCTCCTTCATTTTGTAACTGGAGCCACCCCAGCGATCGCATGAGCTAATCCTGAAGGCGCAATGATATAAAAATTAGGGGCTCGCTCATGTGCGCACAGCGCAATCCATCTTGCTCAGTCATGCATTCTGGTTTGCATTATAAGCCACGCGATTCCTGCTCTGCCCGTTCCGAGGACGCCGCTCTCCCGCCTAATCATCGCCATTAATCACAGCTGTCATATGCGCTGTACACTTGGCGTGTGTGTGTGTGTGTCTGTGTGTGTGTGTAATGAGGTGAAGCTGCTTGCAGGGTGCCCGAAATCACCAGCGCATTGTGAAGACCACATGGGGGCATCCACAGCAATATCTACCCACCCAACTGCGGGTTAAATACAAGGGGCTTTGATGGGGGGCGTGTGTGTGTGTGTGTGTGTGTGTGGGGGGGGGGGGGGGTGGGGGGTTTGCTAGTTGTTGGTTTTCTCTTCATCCTTCCGATGTCATCGTGGGACATGTGGCGGAATTTCTTAAGAAAAGCGACAGGTGATGAGCGCTGCTTCAGGGACGCCAGCAGCTGGAAAACAAACAATAATGTGGCACGATCAGAAAGCGTCCTGGCAAAATGTCCCATCTGAAAGAGGGAGGAACTGGCAGATTATAGTGGCATGATCAAGTGGTACTCCTAACCAGCAGACCGTAGACAGATCGAAAGATGTGAAAGGCGCTATATCATAGACAGATGCATAGATGAGGACTTGAGAAAGGTACAATATAATAGATAGATAGATAGATAGATAGATAGATAGATAGATAGATAGATAGATAGATAGATATGAAAGGCACTATATTATAGATAGATAGATAGATAGATAGATAGATAGATAGATAGATAGATAGATAGATAGATAGATAGATAGATAGATATGAAAGGCACTATATTATAGATAGATAGATAGATAGATAGATAGATAGATAGATAGATAGATAGATAGATAGATAGATAGATAGATAGATATGAAAGGCACTATATAATAGATAGATAGATAGATAGATAGATAGATAGATAGATAGATAGATAGATAGATAGATAGATAGATAGATAGATAGATATGAAAGGCACTATAGAATAAATAGATAGATAGATAGATAGATAGATAGATAGATAGATAGATAGATAGATAGATAGATAGATAGATAGATAGATAGATAGATATGAAAGGCTCTATATAATGTGATAGATAGATAGATAGATAGATAGATAGATAGATAGATAGATAGATAGATAGATAGATAGATAGATAGATAGATAGATATGAAAGGCACTATATGATAGATAGATAGATAGATAGATAGATAGATAGATAGATAGATAGATAGATAGATAGATAGATAGATAGATAGATAGATATGAAAGGCACTATATGATAGATAGATAGATAGATAGATAGATAGATAGATAGATAGATAGATAGATAGATAGAGTGAAAGGCACTACATAATAGATAGATATTGTATGAAAGGCATTATATAATAGACAGATATATAAAGCACTATATCATAGATAGATAGATAGATAGATAGATAGATAGATAGATAGATAGATAGATAGATAGATAGATAGATAGATAGATAGATAGATAGATAGATGTTACAGGCATTATATAATTGAGACAATTTGAAAGGCACCATGTAAGATACCCACAATATATGTTATTATTACTATTATTATTATTATTATTATTATTATTATTTATTTATTTAGATTGAACAGTTTTTGGCTGTCAGGAAGTAGAGCAGTTAAGGAGGGCGGCAGCATAACGGTTCATTAACACAAAGGAGTACAAACGGCGCAAGTGAAGAGTTTTTAAATAAGGAATAAGAGGAGCGCTAAGTTAGGAGAACAGACAAAGAAAAGTAAAGTAACCTCACAGAAGAGCAAACAGCAGGCAGTCGAGATGGAGGAGATCAGAGGAGCTTCAGGGCCCAGAAGGTGAAAAATAGCTGTAGCAGTTCTATAATCTGATATCTTTGCCTTAAATTTTTTTGTTTCACCGTATAAGTTAGATTATTTAATTCTAATTTTAAAAACAGTTTTAATAATTCTAAATCAAATTTTAACAATGATGCAAGTGCAGTGCAAGTCCTGTTGGAAGTTGGACTTTTTAGATGATGGCTTGGAGGAGCCAATTTCCTATGAGGTCTCCATCCACAGGAGATGCCAGCTGATCCAGCACCTCGAGCTCGGGGTTGCTGAACTGGCCTGCGTTGTAGTAGGAAACTGGCAGGCCTGTCTCAGGTGTCTTTTAGAGAGCCGGTGTGCACCCTTAAGGTGGCATGGGAGGAGATTCCTGACCAGACAGTTAGATAGATGGGTCACTGCCACAAGGCATAAGCTTTTGGGATGTCAACCTCAGAATTAGAAGTGTCAAGTTATATTCAGGTCCTTGTGGAGCTGGACGGTGTCTCTGAAGATTCTGAGATGGTAGGCAAGGATGAGGAGCCCCCAACATTTCACTTCAAAACCAGTTCCAGGAAAAAGAGAGGCAGTGATAGTGGGGGGCTCAATCATCATTGAAGCATAGGTTTGCTCCAGAGTTTGCTCTGGGTTCATAGGTGGGACACCTTCTTGGAGGGGTGGATAGGCTCGTGGAAATGGCGGGGGGGGGGGGGGGGGGGTCCAGTTGTCATTGTCCATGTTGGAACAAATGACATACATAAGGGTAGTCTGTCAGTTCTGCGATCCAAATTTATAGAGTTAGGTGACAGGCTGAGGAGAAGAACTGACAAGGTAGTCTTCTCTGAAGTTCTTCCGGTGCCACGCACCAGTCCAGGAAACAATGAGGAGATAAGAAGGCTTAACGCGTGGCTCAAATCTTGGTGCAGGGTAGAAGGGTATAGAGTTATGGGGCATTGGGACTCCGTTTGGAACAGATGGGACCTGTTTCAACCATAAGGGGTTACATTCTGAACCAGAAGGGCACCAATGTGTTGGGGAAGTGTGTGAGTGGGCTAATCGGCGATTGTTTAAATTTGGGAATTTGCAGGGAGTTTAGGACAGGCCAGGTTGAGAACTGTAAATGGTGGAACAAACAATAGTGTAAAAAATAAAAATGCATAGTAATGTAAATTGTAAGCCAACATTTAAATGTAAAAGTTAAAACAGTAACACATTAAAAATGGCTGGCCTTAATACTAGAAGTATCAAAAGCTGGAGTTGTTCTGTATGTAGTAGAGCGTAATTATGATATTGCAGCAATAAAGGAAACCTGGCTAAATAACAAAGATGGGGATGAGTGTAACATAGAGGGATACACATATTTTAGGAAGGATAAACAGAACAGAAAAGGAGTTGGGGTTGCTGTTTGTGACAAAAACAAGATTTAAATGCAAGTCCTCTTCAGTTGGATGATGAGCCCCATCTAAGTGAGGACATCTGGCTTCACCAGGTAAGCATTAGGGAATGAGACCTTATTGTTTAATAAAGCATTAAATGGCCAAGGGTCTGGCTTACTTGTCTGAACTTATCATGACTTACAAACCTGAGCGCACCTTAAGATCTCAAGATGCCGGTCTGCTTATGATTCCAAGGATTAATAAAATAACAGTGGGAGGTCGATCTTTTAGTTACAGGACCCCTAAACTGTGGACTGGTCTGCTTGCTACTATTAGAGATGCCCTTTCGGTCTCAGCTTTCAAATCCCGGCTGAAGACTCACGACTTTAGTTTAGCACACCCTGACTAGAGCTGCTGATTAACTGTACAGACTGCATCTCTGTTGTTAGTCATTAGCACTAAAACATAAGGAATATGACAGTTATAATTGGATACTAACCCTCATCTGTTCTGTTTCTCTTCTCGGTACTCAAATGTGGCACTTGGTGCCACGGCCCACCTGCCAAGTTGTTTTGCCTGCCTAAGGAAAAGTCATCTCTGATGGAGGATCACAGGAATCGTGAGAAAGAGGGGTCCTTTCATCGCATTGGCTGGCCCAGCACTGTTTCAGCCATGGAATGGCCAAATGGGGGAGGCAGCTTGATGGATGAGGTCTCCAGGACTCTAAACAAATCCAAATTTTATTATGTGATATCATCTACTGTTAAATTCTGCTCTGTACTTCTAAAATTTTTATTTTTATACTGTATTGAGGATTTGTTCTGTTCTGTGTATTGTATTGTATTGACCCCCTTGTTTTTGACACCCACTGCACACCCAACCTACCTGGAAAGGGGTCTCTCTTTGAATTGCCCTTTCCCAAGGTTTCTTCCATTTTTCCCTACAAGGTTTTTTTTTTTGGGAGTTTTTCCTTGTCTTCTTAGAGAGTCAAGGCTGGGGGGCTGTCAAGAGGCAGGGCCTTCTAAAGCCCATTGTAGCACTTCTTGTGTGATTTTGGGCTATACAAAAATAAATTGTATTGTATTATGTTAGGAGTGTGTGACAGACCACCCAATGCAGACAGCAATTTCAACACATAGCTTATTAGTAATATTAAAAACGTAAGTTTATGGGGGGATATTATAGTCATGGGGGGATTTAACTATCCAGATATTTAACTGAGATAACCTTGCAGATGGAGGAGCACAAGGCACTATGAAAGGCATTATATAACAGATAGATAGATAGATAGATAGATAGATAGATAGATAGATAGATAGATAGATAGATAGATAGATAGATAGATAGATAGATAGATAGATAGATAGATAGATAGATAGACATGAAAGGCACTATATTATAGATAGATAGATAGATAGATAGATAGATAGATAGATAGATAGATAGATAGATAGATAGATAGATAGATAGATAGATAGATAGATAGATAGATAGATAGATATGAAAGGCACTACATAATAGATAGATAGTGTGATAGGTGGCCAGCTGTTCATCCTGGCCAATACCCCCAGGCAGCCAGGTGGAGCCCTTCCTGCAGCATGGAGGTGCCCCGAATGCCAGCAGGGAATTCTGAACAATGCAGTTTTTATCCCCAAACCCTGCTGGATGCCGTGGGGGCCGCTAGGGGATGCTGCAGGGAGGAACAAGGATTATTTGCCCTACATCCTGGAAGTACATTCAAGTCACATGGACAGGAGGAATGACGTGCTTCCAGGGTGAAGAAGAAAGGATTTTTATCTGACCCGGGAAGTGTTCCAGGTCACGTGGACAGAGAGGGCAAAACACTTCCGGGTCAAGGATTATAAAAAGGACTGTGAAAGACCAGAGCATTGAGATGAGCTGGGTGGAAGGGTGGCAACACATCTGGGAGTGGAGGATTGTATTGATTGTTTATTGATTATTGATTTATTATGAGTATTGTGGAGTGGGGGTGGTTTGTGCACTTTATTATTGTCCAAATAAATAATTATTGGACTTTTACCTGGTGTCTGAAGAGTGGTCAGAGGGCTCAAGGGGTCGAAGGGACCGAAATCTGTCACAATAGATAGATAGATAGATAGATATGAGAGGCACTATATGATAGATAGATAGATAGATAGATAGATAGATAGATAGATAGATAGATAGATAGATAGATAGATAGATAGATAGATAGATAGATAGATATGAGAGGCACTATATGATAGATAGATAGATAGATAGATAGATAGATAGATAGATAGATAGATAGATAGATAGATAGATAGATAGATAGATAGATAGATAGATAGATAGATAGATAGATAGATATGAAAGGCACTATATAATATAGACAAATTGAAAGGCACCATGTAAGGTACCCACTATATATGTTATAATTGTTATTATTATTATTTATTTCCATTGAACAGTTCTTGGCTGTCAGGAAGTAGAGCAGTTAAGGAGGGCGGCAGCGTAACATAACTTATTAGTAATATTAAAAAGGCAAGTTTACAGGGGGATATTATAGTCATGGGGGGATTTAACTATCCGAATATTAACTGGGAGGATCACAAGTGCAGGAGTTTTTAGAAGTAATCAGTGACTGTTTTTCAACTCAGTATGTTAAAGCACCAACACGGGGTGAAGCCAGTCTGGATATAGATTTTTATATAATAATCAGGATAGAATTGAGAGTGTAGAGGTGATTGGACCACTAGGGTCAAGTGACCAGAATATAATACAATTCTTAGTGTTTTGTAAGAGTGTGGATGCAAAAACTAAAACTGTTAAAACTTAACTCAAGTAGGGCAAATTTTGAGCAGTCTAAGGAGGACAGACTGAGATACGCTTTTAAGAGTGGAGACAGTAGAGGAGCAGCGGAGCAGGTTTAAAAAAGTGTTACGCATTGTCACAGGAGGCTGGGGGACAGACCCAGCCGGGACGCCAGGAAGGTGACTTATACGTCCCCTGGGCCACGAAGGGCAACCACCCTGGATCTTGAGGAGACCACGGGAAAGGAGCAAAGAGGCTCAAGCCCACTGGGGCCCGTGGCCACTGCCGGGGGGTGCCCCGAGCCTCATGGAGCCCGAGAAACAGGCACTTCCGCCACACCTGGGAAGGTGGAGGAAGATCCTTCCAGGCACACCCGGAGTGCTTCCAGGTGCAAGGGCAGCACTTCCGCTACACCAGTAAGTGCTGCGAGAAGAGTGTCATCAGGCACCTGGAGCACATCCGGGTGGAAATAAAAGGGGCCACCTCCTGACAATCAGGGAGCTAGAGTCGGGACAAAGCTCCCATGAAGAGAGGAAAGGCGGCCCACGGACTGAGAGAGAAAGGCCCGTTTTAGGGGTGTTTGGTGTGGGAGCACTGTGTGCTGTGTGGGAGTTTGAGCAAATAAACGTGTGCTTTTATAAAGACGTGGTCTCTGTCTGATGGTGTTCAGACCGGTTCTCACAGTGTAATGCAGGACAGATACATACCTAAGTTTGGATTAATAGGAAATTAAAAAAAAACTCTGCAGTGAGTTAATAAAGAGTTAAAAAAGAAGCTGCAAAGGAGAAAACAGATGAATAAGGCGGAAGAGACTAATAAGTGCAATGTGAGCTTATGAGAACAGGAGAACAACCATTAAGAAGGATATCAGGGAGGCTAAAATGCAGCTGGGGAAAAGGTGAAAGATGACCCTAGGAGATTCTTTCAGTATTTTAGTAGTAGAAGGACAGTCAAGGAGGAGGTGAAGTGCATCAGAAATAGTTAAAGGGAATTAAAAGATACAGACAGTGAAATAGCAGATGCTCTAAACTTGCATCTTACTGAAGTCTCCACATGTGAGGAAGTGGATAACATCTCAGTAGTAACAGGGACTACTAAGGAGGTACTGAGGGATTTGGATATTGTAGAGAGAGAAGAGCTGCACAGATTAAATAAGCTGAAATCAAACAAATCACCAGGACCAGATCATATTTACCCTCGAGTTCTTAAGGAGGCTGGCGAGTACAGATATAAACCCTTGTCACCTATTTTTAGGAAGTCACAGCACACTGAGGAGATTCCAGACGACTGTAAAGTGGCAGATATTACCCCGTTATATAAAAAGGGTGACTGGGCAGATCCAAACAACTACAGGCCAGTAAGCTTAATGTGCATCACATGAAAATTAATGGAAGGAATTATTAAGGATAAAATTGAGCAACACCTGGCAAGGGCAGGAGTTATTCTGAATAGTCAGCATGGGCTCAGAAGAGGGAGGTCGTGTTTTACTAACATGCTGGAATTTTTTGAGTAGGCAACAAAAGGATACGACCAAAGTGGAGCAGATGAGATTATTAATCTGGATTTACAGAAAGCATTTGATAAGGTGCCACATGAGAGGGTGGGCATCAAATTAAAAGAAGTGGCAGTTCAGGTTGTGAGGTGTAGATGGTGCAAGGAACCTCATCAGAATTGGGTGATGTTAAGAGTGGTGACCAGCAGGGGGCAGTGCAGGGGCCGCTGCTCATTTCTAATATCTTTAAATGGTTTGGATAGGAATATAAAGAACATGCTGGTGAAGTTGGCAGATGATACCAAGATAGGTGGATTAGCAGATAATTGAGAATCCGTTATATCATCACAGAAGGACTTGGATAGCATACAGGCTTGGGCAGATTTGTAGCAGATGAACTTTAATGTCAGTAAATGTGAAGAATTACACAAGGAAGTAAAAATGTGAGGTGTGAATACACAATGGGTGGTCGGAAAATTGAGAGTCCACCTTAGAGAGGATTTAGGAGTCGTACAGTGATCCCTCCTCGATCGCAGGGGTTGCGTTCCAGAACCCTCAGTGAAAGGTGAAAATCCGTTTATATGATTATTTTTATATATTTTAAGCCCTTATAAACTCTCCCACACTCTTATAAACATTTCCCGCACAGTTATACAGCATAAACCACCTTATTACCTCCACTTACATCTCGTTTCGCACCCTGGTTAAAGGACACTGTGGCTGTAGATCTTATATTCTTTTCATCCTTCTTAATATAATGAACCGTGGACTTATTGATGCCATAATGGCATCCTACAGTGGCGTAGCTGTTCCCTTCCTTCAATATATCCAAAACTTTTACCTTTTCGGCAATCGTTAGCATCTTCTAAACACAAAACAGCACAAAAGTTAACTCTTTACACAGCGAAACACGTTGATGCTGAATGAGCGAGACGAGATGCTGGCTAACGCAAAGTGGAATCGAATGCTGCTCTCTGTCGCTGAGCCAATCAGCATCCAGGAACTTAACCGCGTACTCTGATTGGATAGCTTCTCAGCCATCTGCCAGTAGCGTCCCTTG
Organism: Erpetoichthys calabaricus; assembly: GCF_900747795.2. Lineage (NCBI taxonomy): Eukaryota > Metazoa > Chordata > Cladistia > Polypteriformes > Polypteridae > Erpetoichthys > Erpetoichthys calabaricus. The sequence goes on along the minus strand of NC_041396.2, from coordinate 297,972,501 downwards.
TATGAAATCAACTGGGCAAAACAACTGAGGAAGCATGTACCAGAAAAAAAATATACCCATTGTACGCAAAAATCCGCGATATATATTTAGATATGCTTACATTATTTTACATGAATTTCCCCTTGGGATTAATAAAGTATCTATCTATCTATCTATCTATCTATCTATCTATCTATCTATCTATCTATCTATCTATCTATCTATCTATCTATCTATCTATCTATCTATCTATCTATCTATCTATCTACATATAAAATCCTTGATAGAGTGAAGCCACGAAAATCAAAATGCGATATAGCGAGGGATCACTGTAGTGGACTCTAAACTATTGACTGCCAGACAGTGTTCAGAAGCCATTAAGAAGGCTAACAGACTGTCAGGTTATATAGCGCCTTGATGTGTGGAGTACAAGTCACAGGAGGTTCTGCTCCAGCTTTATAACTCACTGGTGAGGCCTCATCTGGAGTCCTGGGTGCAGTTTTGGTCTCCAGGCTACAAAAAGAACAGGTCCAGAGAAGAACGACTAGGCTGATTAGAGGACTGAGAGGTGTGAACAAAGAGGAATGACAGAAGGGGCTGAGCCTTTACATTTTAAGCAAAAGAAGATGAAGAGGAGACCTGACTGAAGTGTTTACAATGATGAAGGGAATTAGTCCAGTGGATCGAGACGGTGACTTTAAAATGGGATCATCAGGAACACGGGGGGCACAGTTGGAAACTTGTGAAGTGGAAATTACTCACAATCTTTAGGAGGTTTTCCTTTACACAAAGAATGACAGACACTTGGAATAAGAGACCATGTAGTGAGGTGGACAGGAAGACTTTAGGGACTTCCAAAACTCGACTTGATTTTTATTTAGAAGAATTCAGTGGATAGGACTGGCGAGCTTTTGGTGGGCTGAATGGCTCTGTTCTCCTCCAGATTGTTCTAATGTTCTGGGTATCCACAGCACTCACTGATGTAGAAACAGGATTATTAAAGAGCTTAGATATCCTGCACAGTCCCTTGTGTCACTCCTCTCCATTGCCACTCACACCAGTAGATTCAGAGATGGCTTCTATCCACAGATGGTAAGGTTACTGAAGTGCAAGTCATAAGAACGATTATTATACATGCCAGTGTCACAATACATAAAATAACCCTAACCATAGTGAAATGGCCAATTCTTTAAACGGGCACAATTTGTGCGCTGCTTGTTGCTTTTGTTCATCTGACTTTGTGACCCTCTTGAGGACACCAGTCGACAATATGCCCGGGTATGGATGCTGGACAGCAGTCACCAAGACTTTTTTTCATTTTATATAAATAGTGTGGTCGAATGAGGAATCACAAGTCCCAAATAAAGAAATGATAAGGAGCCAACCCGGTTGTCCCCATTTACAGAGAGAATGCAACGCCAAATGGTGTGGAGGCAATGAAATTAAGGAAACAAAAAGTAGCCACAGTGGCGGTTTCCTTTTTTGGTCAGGGGCTCAGGGGCTCCACCGCCTTGTTATGCTTCTGTCCACAGAGTGACGCCCCCTTCAATCGAACCCGCGACTTATAGGCGGGGAAAAACCTGAAGGGGTGGAGTCGGGCGCCCTCACTGGGCATCTTCTCACTGCCGTGGTAGGAATAGGAGAGGAAGTGATTAGTGACAGCGGCCCCCTCTTGACACACCTTAGATGAACCCTGAGGGTGACCCACAGAAACACATGCATTGAGGCCACTGTGCTCCTGGAAAGCTTTAGAAATGGTCCAAACCTTGCCTTGATCTTTACCTCCCCCCAGTTTGATCATGGAGGTCTGCAGAGAGTTCCTTGGACTCCACGACTTGGTTTTTTATTGTCCTGATGTGCAGTTGAAGGTTGTGGGACCTTCTATACACAGCTACACGATCAAATGATCAAATCAATGTGTCACAGGAGGTCTCCAATCAAGTTCCAGAAAGATCTCAAGGAGAATTCAAGCACACAAGGAGACACGCCTGAGCACAATCTGGTGGGCCACAGCAAAGGGTCTGAATACGTCTAGGAAGGAGAGATTTCAGTTTCTGGATTTTTAATGCGTTTGCACACCCATCTGAGAACATGTGTTTATTTTGTCATTATGGGTATCTGAGCGTGGATTGGTAGGGGAGGATGGCAAATGTCTCTGTTTTGAAATGAAATGTGGAGCATGGTAAAGGGGTTTGAAGACCTCCTCTGTCCACTGTCTGCTCCTTTTGTGCCTGAGTGGGTTTGCCTTTTTTTTTTTTTCCTTCTCAGTATCGTACCGCTGCCACCATTCTGAGTACGCATGCAGGTAAGAATTTCAGTGTTACCTGCACTAATTCACCCTCCTCAGAATCATTGGTGATGTCTCCCTTGTTTTAGGTTCTTGAGAGATGCATTCTGGTAGAAGACGTTGAATCTGGGGACCACCGTCATGGTTTGATGAAGTAAGAGATACCACTCCAGGACAAGAGAGGGCGCTGGCGCTAACTGTACCTTCTCTTCCCACCGCAGTTCTGACAAGAAGACCAATGAGGGCACCTAACTCCGCCTACATCGCCCAGAGTTGGCCACACCCCTTCCCACTTTGCACACATCTCTCATTTGGACCTGAAGGTTCTCATGCTCATTGATCTTTCTGTTAGAGCTTTTGGGCAAGGCTGAATCAAGACCGTGTCTATTGGGTAGCGAGCGGCACGGTGGCACAGTGGGTAGCGCTGCTGCCTCACAGTTAGGAGACCCGGGTTTGCTTCCCAGGTCCTCCCTGCGTGGAGTTTGCATGTTCTCCCTGTGTCTGCGTGGGTTTCCTCCCACAGTCCAAAGACATGCAGGTTAGGTGCATTGGCGATTCTAAATTGTCCCTAGTGTGTGCTTGGTGGGTGTGTGTGTGTGTGTGCCCTGTGGTTTGCTGGCACCCTGCCTGGGGTTTGGTTCCTGCCTTGTGCCCTGTGTTGGCTGGGATTGGCTCCAGCAGACCCCCGTAATCCTGTAGTTAAGATATAGCGGGTTGGATAATGGATGAATGAAACAGGGTAGCCCAACTGGTGCCCCATCTTTCCTTTTGGTGCCCTCGGTCAGGTCTTCGTCCAAACTGATCAATACTGAAAAGATGATCAGTTGCTTCTGATTCAGGAGAGTTGGGTCCACACGCTGATAGAAGAAGTCTGCTTCACATTCACAGGAGGTGCACCTCGATGAGCCTCAGTGTAGAGGAGTGCCGGCGCCACATTCCTCGGAAGTTACAGTATGCCCAGATCTGCATCTGGATTTTGGGAATTCCGAAATCAAAAGTGATGGAGATGCCATGCAGCAGGAGGGTGCTGAGATATGTGCACTAAACAGCACGGGTCGCAGCTGCTTTGGACACCGGCGCTCCAGATGTGGTCTAATCAGCATCAGTGGAAACATCTGGCTGTTTTGTATGCCTGGGCGATGCTCTCCAAAGGAAATCCACAAGAGGTCCTGTGGATTCAGATTCCTGAGAGCTGTGTCCAGATCAGAAAAAAAATGGAGACATGAAGGAAGTGAGGAGGATGTGTGGAGATGAATGCTGGCTTCAGCAAGCCTAACATCATGTGGCTCTGAGTTTCTTTTGTGGCATATTGTTCTATCCGCTCGTTATTTAATATGTCTTGTCACGTGTGTGCACATAGGGGACAGTTTAAGGGCTCTGCTGGTTGCAATTACCCGCCACTCCAGGGGTTGGCGCTGTGTCTTAATGTCTTTTCTCTTCCTCCTTCTGCAGACCGGATGACTGACAGCTACCATCTCTGATGTCACTTCTGGTGCCCGTCTGCCTGAACCCGCCCCTTCCTGCTGGAAATTCAGCCATTTTCAAATCAGTTCACTGTGTCTGAAAAAGACAATAAGACTTCTTGTCTTCTTTGCTCCACTGCATGCCACAATTCTTTAACACGGCCTGTCTACTCTCTTACCGGTCTATATTATGTTAATTTTGTTCTCCCAAATAATACATCAAGGACATGCACTTGGGGGACAAGGCTCTGGCCAGGTAATCAATTCCACCCCACACAGAATAGGGGGCACTCTTGCTAACTCCATTTCCCTTTCCATTTCACAGATCAGAAGGATTCCAGCTGAAAGATTAGTGACCTCACTTCCTCTTCCTCTCTGACTCAGTAAGTCCCGCCCCTTTCTGGGTTCCTGCTATAAACCCTCACTAATGGTGGTTATTTGCTGGTCCCGCATCTGAGGAGCTTCAGAAGAGCACGTCTCATCTCAGAACCTTATTTTTTGAAGCACTTTCCTTTATTGTGTACGCTCATGTGCTATTTATTTTCATAACAAGTCAAGTCAGGTTGGGGAGTAGACACTGACTGGTACAGTGAGTTGCCGCACCCACCACACGACAAAACAGCTCGGGATCCCAGTTGGCAATCCTCCAGGCAGACACGCGGTCCAGTCCCACCTTCCGGAAATGACCATCTATCTGCCGCAGCCAGGTGTTACGTGAGCAATCTCTTGACCTGGTCCAGACACTCGGGTACTCAACAATGAGCTGGATCACCCTCGGGTAATCGTGCCACATGGCCGTAGTGCCGTAACTGAGGCTCCCTCACAGTGCAGGTCATGTGTCTCATTCGGGACTCCATGAGCAACACAAAGTCAAACTCAAGTATTCTCTGAAGAGACACACGTGAAGGAGTCCAGTCTTCATCTCAGGTCACTGGAGAGCAGACAGGGAGCAGCAGGACTCTAAAGACTTGGACCTTCATTCTATTGCAGAGACATCAGGAGCACCACACACCCCTGCTGTACCAGTGCACACTCCCCAACCTGATCTGACCTTCTCTCTTGAAGGTCCTCCCAGCTGCCTGGTATTGAGAGCACCACACACCCCTTTCCAATGTCCTCATGCCCCCCCCCATGCTCTCCCAATCCATCTACTGACTTCTTAGGAAGAGTCACATGACTGTCACTGATGAGGTAAGTAAACCTCTTGACGAGGTCGACACTCTCTCCAATGACAGACACACCGCTGATGTGCCCAAGATGTCATTAAAGGCCTGGCTCTTGGTTTTTATCAGGACCCTCATAAGCCCAGACCCCCACTCAGTCTCTCAAGACCCCCCTGATCAGAGCCTGCGTTGACTCTGAAGATCACAGCATCATCAGCAAAGTCAAGATCAGTGAATCTCTTTTCACCAACAGATGCCCCCCATGATCCCCCCACCCCAACACCCAGTCCATGCAAGCATTGAACATAGTAGGAGCAAAAACACACCACTGAAGAACCCCAGAATCAACTGGGAAAAACACAGAGGTTCTGCCTCCACTCTACACAGCACTCACAGTACCAGTGGACAGGCCGGCCATGATATCTGGTAACTCCGCGGGGATCCCGGACAAAATGGTCAAAAAATCACAGCAATCACAAAGTGCAAGCAAACTCACCAACTCCCTGCTGCAGTCGAATGAACTGCCAGGAACTGTGGGAAACGCTTGCCTTTAAACAGCTGAGGGCGGTCCCTGGCAGTGATGGGCAGGTCCTCTTGGGGATCCACCCACAAGACACAAGGCACATAACACAGGCATAGAAAACAAAAGGAAGTGAACCCCAGTTAAAGTAGGAACCCTGGCTAAAATATAAAAATAATTCTGCAAAAAATAAAAAACAATATTAACATAAATGTTAGTAATCACAGAATCAAAAATCAACAACAAAAAGACACCCATCCATCCATTTTCCAACCCACTGAATCCGAACACAGGGTCACGGGGGTCTGCTGGAGGCAATCCCAGCCAACACAGGGCACAAGGCAGGAACCAATCCCGGGCAGGGTGCCAACCCACCACAGGACACAAACAAACACACCAAGCACACACTAAGGCCAATTTAGAATCGCCAATCCACCTAACCTAACCTAACAAAAAGACACGAAGAAAGGAAACCGGGGGAGGCACCTTGAAATAAGCACAGCAAAAATGGCTTTTGGGGAAAAACACAAAAATTAACAACTATATTAAATAATCGTTTAACACAAGAATATTATCACATTCAGACTCTCCACACTCCAAAACCGAAAATAAATACAAGAGAAGGCTGAAATATTTTAATGAGGGACAAATCATAACAGATTTATGGATTGGTGTTTACTGTTCTGTGCCAGGCCCCCTTTCTATAGAGTTCCAGGGGGTGGTCCTCTGGCTGTCCATCACTTTGGCTCCACCCCATCTATATATTTAACACAGAGGGTTAGTTTAGCTTCTCCAGATCAGCACTGAAGGTGACTGTGTGCAGAGAGTGCAGACCTATAAATACCTGGGAGTGCAGCTGGATGATAAATTAGACTGGACTGCCAATACTGATGCTCTGTGCAAGAGAGGACAGAGCCGACTATACTTTGTAGGAAAGGCGCTATATAGGCACCTGACCCGGCACAAAATGACACAGAGACACGTATAAAACAAGGACTTTTCTTTTCTTCTTCACCCGTGGGCGCACGTCTTCCCCGTGACCCACAGGCAATACACAGTCCCAAAAAGCACTCTTTTCCACACCACAATAGCACAATTCTCTTTCTCTCTCCCACCACTCCTCCACAAGTGTAGTCCTCCTCCTCCCGACACTGGCTCCTCGAGTGGTGGTGGCTGGCCCCAGCTGGGCTGGAAAGTCCATGCAGCTCCCCCTGGCGGCCATCCAAGCCCCAACCAGGCTGTGGAGGACTCCATGTCCCATGGAGCCATGCGCCAGGCTGGGGAGTCATCGTCCACCAGGAGGCTGCCACCAAGCGTCCCGGGGGAGGTATTGAGCTGCCCATGGTGGCTCCCCCGGAACAGATGCAGCAGGGGCGTCCCTGCCGGGCATGGGACCTGGCTGTCCTTCAGAAATTCCTTAGAAGGCTGGCGTCCTTCAACATCTACAATAAGATTCTGCAGATGTTCTATCAGACGGTTGTGGCAAGCAGCCTCTTCTACGTGGTGGTGTGCTGGGAGGCAGCATTAAGAAGAAGGACGCCTCATGTCTGGACAAACTGGTGAGGAAGGCAGGCTCTATTGTAGGCATGGAGCTGGACAGCTTGACACCAGTGGCAGAGCGACGGGCACGGAGCAGACTCCTGTCAATCATGGAGAATCCACTGCATCCACTGAACAGGATCATCTCCAGACAGAGGAGCAGCTTCAGCGACAGACTGCTGTCACCGTCCTGCTCCACTGACAGACTGAGGAGATCGTTCCTCCATCACACTATGCGACTCTTCAATTCCACTCGGGGGGGTAAACGTTAACATTATACCAAAGTTATTGTCTGTATACCTGCATTGTTATCACTCTTTAATTTAATATTGTTTATTAGTATGCTGTTGCTGGAGTATGGGAATTTCCCCTTGGGATTAATAAAGTATCTATTATATAGTGCCTTTCACATTTATCTATCTATCTATCTATCTATCTATCTATCTATCTATCTATCTATCTATCTATCTATCTATCTATCTATCTATCTATAGTTATATAGTGCCTTTCAGATCTATCTATCTATCTATCTATCTATCTATCTATCTATCTATCTATCTATCTATCTATTATATAGTGCCTTTCATATCTATCTATCTATCTATTGTGAAGGACAGCCGGGTCCCATGCCTGGCAGGGACGCCCCTGCTGCATCTATTCCGGGGGAGCCACCATGGGCAGCTCAGTACCTCCCCCGGGACGCTTGGTGGCAGCCTCCCTGGTGGACGATGATTCCCCAACCTGGTGCAAGGCTCCATGGGAGATGGAGTCCTCCACAGCCTGGTTGGGGGCTTGGATGGCCGCCAGGGGGAGCTGCATGGACTTTCCAGCCCAGCTGGTCGACTCGTCAGCCCCACCTGGAAGGTCAATTAGGACCAGGTAATCAAGCACCTGGAACGCTTCCGGGTGGGGTATAAAAAAGGCCAGCCACCACCACTCGAGAGAGCCAGAGTCGGGAGGAGGAGGAGGAGGAGGAGGAGGAGGAGGAGGAGGAGGAGGAGGAGGAGAGTAGTAGTAGTAGTAGTAGTAGTAGTAGTAGTAGTAGTAGTAGTAGTAGTAGTAGTAGTGGTGGTGGTGGTGGTGGTGGTGGTGGTGGTGGTGCTGCTGCTGCTGCTGCTGCTGCTGCTGCTGAGGTGAAAAGAAGAAGTGTGGTTTGTGTGCAATTTAAGTGCTTGTGGGACTGTGTTGGGCCTGTGGGACACGGGGAAGGCGTGCCCCATGGCTGAAGAGAAATAAAAAAGTATTTATTTAAGTACGTGCCTCTGCCTGAGTCTGTGCCGGGTCAGGCGCTATATAGCGCCTTTTACACTATCTATCTATCTATCTATCTATCTATAGTCATATAGTGCCTTTCAGATCTATCTATCTATAGTCATATAGTGCCTTTCAGATCTATCTATCTATAGTCATATAGTGCCTTTCAGATCTATCTATCTATCTATCTATCTATCTATCTATCTATCTATCTATCTATCTATCTATCTATCTATCTATCTATCTATCTAATGCGGCCATTCATCTTCATTCTGTGATGGGATTAAATAGCGCTGTTCTTTCATGTGAGCAGTTTCTTTCATTCATTGTCAGTAAAATTGATACAATCCGCTGTGGTATTGTTCCAACTGGCTATGAACTTCCTACTGTTAATCATGGTACAGTAGAGTCTTGCTTATCTGACATAAATGGGCCGGCAGAACGTCGGATAAGTGAAAATTTTGGATAAAGGGAGGTGTTAAGAAAAAGCCTATTAAATGTCAAACTATGTTATAATTTTATACATTACGAACCTAATAATAATGTTTTACAACAAAACAACAGAAAAAATGAACTTTGCAACAAAAAATAGACAACACTCACGCTCGCAACTTGCAGTTCTTGTTGCCAATTGATGCGTTTTTTTGCGGCGGGACGTCGAATAATACGGAATGTCAGATAAGCGAAGGTCGGATTAGCGAGACTCTACTGTATTGTCTTGGAATCTTTTGATCTCGTCTCATTTTCACAGTTAAAAGGTCCTATTGACACCCTTAAACCAGCTCCCAGTCCTCTTGATGTTCCTCGTACTGGAAGTCTTTGATGTTTTGGGTCCATCTTTACTTGTCATTATCGAGGGTTCCATTAGTGAGGGGGTTGTGCCCTCATTTTTTTTAAAACACAATTAGATCCTGGAGTTTTAGCCAATTTTTGCCCGAATTTCCCAATTGCCATTTCTGGCTAAAATATTAGAATTATTTATGATCAATTGGTTGATCACCTTAACTCCAATAATTTATTTGAGTTCTACCAATCTGGCTTTCGGCGTCATCATGGTGTTGAGATGGCCCTCCTGAATTTGTTGAATGCCATCTCTCTTATTACTGACTCGGGTGGCGCTGTGGTCCTTCTCTTCCTGGACCCGACTGCTGACTTTGACACCATTGACCACGAGATATTGCTGCTGCTGCTGCTGCGGCTTGAACATCTTGTTGGGCTTAAAGGGGCTGCTCTTAACTGGTTCAGGTCAGATCTAACTGGTAGACACTTTTCAGTGACTTCAAATTTGTCTTTTTCATCTACTGCTCCTCTTAAAGGTGGTGTTCCTCAGGGATCAATTTTGGGTCCTATCTTATTACCTATACACCTTCACCCTATTAGAGCTATTTTTTAGGAAATTTAACATTTCTTTTCACTGCTATGCTGATGATACTCAGGTTTATATTCACGTCTGCAACTCTACAACTGCACAACTGTCTTTCTGAACTAATCTGATCCTGGATGGCTAATAATTTTCTTGATCTGAATCAAAATAAAAACAGAGATGTTTATAGTGGGTCCATCAGGTAAAGCCCAAAATGGTATTGGACTTCTCAGCTCTTTCTCTGTCTTTTGCAAACTTCAAGTCCACAATCTTGGTGTTACCTTTGACAGTAACGTCTCTTTTGAGAAACAAGTAAATTCTGTAGTCAAGAGTTGCTTTTTCCAGCTTCGGTTATTAGGTAAGATCAAGCCTTTTTTATCTTCTAGGGATCTTGAGATAGCTACTCCTGCTTTTATCTTTTCTCACCTCGATTACTGCAATTTACTGTATTCTGGGATTAGCAAATCTCTGATACGCAGGTTACAGTTGGTCCAGAATGCTGCTGAGACTTTAACCATGTGACGCCGGACAAAACATGACATGCCTTCTCCCAGTATGTGGATTGTAACACCCGGGGAAATAAGACTATTGACTTACTGTATGCAAACGTTAAAGACGCATACAGCGCCACCCCGCTGCCTGCGCTTGGGAAAGCAGATCATAACCTGGTTCTGCTTCAGCCTCACTACAAACCAAGAGTGAAGGTCCTACCTACAACCACACGCTCATTCAGGAAGTGGTCCCCTGAGGCAGAGCAGGCTCTGAGAGACTGGAACTACAGACTGGGATATCCTGCAGGGATCTCATAGTGAGAACATTGAGGAGGTTGTTGACTGCACTACTGACTACATCAACTTCTGTATGGACATTGTAGTTCCAGTAAGAACAGTATGCTGCTATGCTAACAACAAGCCATGGATTACAAGTGACATCAAGGGCCTTTTGAACCAGAAGAAAAGGGCTTTTAAACGCGGTGATCAGCATGAGCTCAAGTGCGTGCAGAAGGAACTCCAAGTCCAGCTCAGGGTGGCAAAGGGGCAGTACAGGAGAAAGCTGGAGCAGATGTTGCTGGTGGTGGATTTTAGGAGGACCAGGTCCCTTCTGGATCCCGTGATCATCAGAGGTGACTGTGTGCAGAGGGTGCAGACCTATATATACCTGGGAGTGCAGCTGGATGATAAACTGGACTGGACTGCCAATACTGATGATCTGTGCAAGAATGGACAGAGCCGACTATACTTCCTTAGAAGGCTGGTGTCCTTCAACATCTGCAATACGATACTACAGATGATCTATCACATGGTTGTGGCGAGCGCCCTCTTCTACGCGGTGGTGTGCTGGGGAGGCAGCATAAAGAAGAGGGACAACCTCACGACTGGACAAAACTGGTGAGAAGGCAGTTCTATTGTAGACACAGAGCTGGACAGTTTGACATCTGTGGCAGAGCGACGGGTGCTGAGCAGACTCCTATCAGTCATGGAGAATCCACTGCATCCACTGAACAAGATCATCTCCAGACAGATACTGGAGATATCCATCCATTATCCAACCCGCTATATCCGAACTACAGGGTCATGGGGGTGTGTCTGCTGGAGCCAATCCCCAGTCAACACAGGGTGCAAGGCAGGAAACAAACCCTGGGCAGGGCGCCAGCCCACCGCAGGGCACACACACACACACACCAAGCACACACTAGAGCCAATTCAGAATCATCAATGCACCTAACCTGCATGTCTTTGTACTGTGGGAGGAAACCCCGCAGACACGAGGAGAACATGCAAACTCCAGAGGCGGCTTAATACAGAGTTTTAAACTTGACAGGCACGTACCCCATTTACTCGTCAACTTCAAAAAGAAAAAGGCCACAACAAAACCACACCTTTGCTCGAGACGTTTCTCAGGTTTCGTGCAGAATTCAGTTGCTGAGAACTGGGGCTCTCTGCCTTCTCTGAGGTTAAAAAGATGGCCTCCTGGCTTCATTCTTCCGTTTTTCTGTGCCCCAGCCCGACGAAGCCCTTCGGGGGCAGTGGCTGTGTCTCCTCTCTTAGCGACTGCTCTGAGCTGAGCTGAGACAGTGTTAATAACAGCGCCCCCTCTCGCCTCGAGATGGCATTTGTCTACTTATCAGTGCCATCCCGACGATCCCCACACACACGGACGTGACCTGTATTTATTTATAAGGGTGGACAGTACCGCCGCTCCCTATACGCAGAGTACGCAGTCTGCGTAGGGCACCAACTCCCAGGGGGGGCACCATCCCAGCTGCTCAAAAAAAAAAATCGTTTTTTATATATTATAATAATAAATTAATATTAATAATATACATATACAAATAAACAAAAATATAAACGTATATATTGCATTTTACGGTGAACGCAGAGTAGGCTAAGCACACGTGATGACGCGCGCGCCCTCACCTCTGTTACGGCTGCCTAACTAATATTTGGGGGAGGGGGCACAAAAGTAAATTTCTGCTTAGGGCACCCATTTGGCCAGCAGCGGCCCCTGAGGGTGCACTCCGAAATTCCCGGCATCGCTCAATAGCACGAGAGTAGGGTGTAGTTATCGCCTATGCCCGCTGGGTGTCGTATGCCTACAGTCTTGTTAATCAGTCCGCCCAGTGGCGATTGGTGCGCATTTCTGACGTTTATTTTATTATCCTGCGTGTGACCTTGACATTTGTTTTTTCTCGGAGCTGAAAAAAATCACATTAGGGCTCATCGAACATCAACTCAACGATGATCGCTTTTTAAAAAACTGACGACCTTGTTAATAAATATGTCCCCGTGAACGGAGTGTTAATCGGCAATATTAACTGCGTAGGCATCTGTGGGAAAGCTATTGTTATGGGATAATAAAATAAAATTAGAAGTCCGGAGGGCGGCACGGTGGCGCAGTGGGTAGCGCTGCTGCCTCGCAGTTGAGAGATCTGGGGACCTGGTTCAATTCCCGGGTCCTCCCTGCGTGGAGTTTGCATGTTCTCCCCGTGTCTGCGTGGGTTTCCTCCGGGGGCTCCGGTTTCCTCCCACAGTCCAAAGACATGCAGGTTAGGTGGATTGGCGATTCTAAATTGGCCCTAGTGTGTGCTTGGTGTGTGGGTGTGTTTGTGTGTGTCCTGCGGTGGGTTGGGCACCCTGCCCAGGATTGTTTCCTGCCCTGTGTTGGCTGGGATTGGCTCCAGCGGACCCCCCGTGACCCTGTTCGGATTCAGCGGGTTGGAAAATGTATGGATGGTCCGGAGCAGCGGTACACGCAAAAACTGCATTTTACACCGATAGCGCGCACACGCACACACCATGTTGGCCGTTGAACTCACAACACCTGACTCCCCGTGACTTCTTTTTTGTCCTCAAAATTCAAAATTGAGGTTGAAGGGAAGACGATGTGCTGCCTTGTAAGAAATCAGGGAGAAAAAAAATCGTCTAGAGAAGGGAAACAAAGATTAAAGTACAAGAAGAGTTTCCGGGAAAGGCAGAAGCACTGGAACAAGTGGATTGCATTTCACGAAGACTAAAATTGACCTTCTCAATTTTCAATACATGAATTTTTGGGTCCCCTCCTCGCGTGAATGTATGTATATTATATAAACACGGCTTGGACCCCCTTTTGCCTTCAGAACTGCCCAAATTCTTCATGGCGTAGACCTGGAAATATTCCTCAGGGATTTTGCTCCATATTGACATGATAACATCAGGCAGTGGGTGCTGATTTGTCGGCTGCACATCCATGAGGTGAATCTCCTGTTCCACCACATCCCAAAGGTGCTCTATTAGAATGAAATGTGGTGACTATAGAGGTCATTCGAGTCCAGTGAACTCATCGTCGTGTTCAAGAAATCAGTTTGAGATGATCTGAGCTTTGTGACGTGACACGTTATCCTGCTGAAGGAGCCATCAGAAGATCACAAAGAGATGGACAAGGTGAGCAACAATATTCAGGTAGGCTGTGGCAGTTAAATGATGCTCAGTTGGTACTAAGGAGCACAAAGTGAGCCAAGAAAATATCAATTAATACCATCACACCACCAGCAGCAGCCTGAACTGTTGATACAAGGCAGGATGGACCCTCTGCTTTCACGTTGTTGACCCCACCATCTGAATGTCACAGCAGAAATGGAGACTCAGCAGACCAGGCCACGTTTCTCCACTCTTCTGTTGTCCAAATTTTGGTGAGCTGTGTGAATTTTAACCTCAGTTGCCTTTTCTTAGCTGACACGAGTGTCAGCCGGTGTGGTCTCCTGTTGTTGTAGCCCCGCCTGCTTCAAGGTTTCATGTGTTGTATGTTCAGAGTTGTTCTTCTGCACACCTCACTTGTAACAAGTGCTTATTTGAGTTCCTGTTGCCTTTCTATCAACTTGAACCAGTCTGGCCATTCTCCTCTGACCTCGGGCATCAACAAGGCCCCAGAGAACTGACACTCAATGGGTGTTTTCCCTTTTTCAGACCATTCTTTGTAAACCCTAGAGATGGTTCTGTGTGAAACTCCCATCAGCACTTTGTGAAATACTCAGACCAGCCCGTCTGGCACCAACAGCCAGACCACGTTCAAAGTCACTTCTGTCTCCTTTCTTCATCATTCTAATGCTCAGTTTGAACTTGAGCAGGTGGTCTTGACAAGGTCTACAGGCCGAAATGCATTGAGTTGCTGCCTTGTGATTGGCTGATGAGATGTTTGCGTTAACAAGCAGGTGTACCTAATAAAGTGGCCAGTGAGTGTGTATCTTCAGTATCTATAAAAAGTACTCACATTTTATTGTTATTCTTCTAACAAATTATACCTAAAAAGGGCAAAAAAAAAAGATTTCAATATTTGTCTCATCAGGTGAGAGTATCGCGTTTCTCGCATGCGCTCAGAATCCTTAAGCCTCCTCCGTTACTGGAGAGTGGCCTTTGTCAAGTGTCTGCCATGGACGCCTCATTGGCATAGTGCTGCTGACCGTTTCTACCATTTCACTGAGGACCTCTGACGTTTCTGGTAGAGTGACCAATGGCAAGCAGTTCCTTTTATTTACTTCTCCTCACTACTCCCCCCCCCCCCCCCCCATTTACGAATCACTAGCCGAGACTCTCACTCTAACGATTCTCATTCATTTTGATTTGTGAATGAGCCGGATTGCACAGTTCTCATTCCCTTGAGATTCTGTAACAAAATGTCTTATTTTTAATTATGCTCCTTAATCATATTAATAATAATAGTAATAATAATATTGCCTTTTATTTATATAGCGCCTTTCTAATGCACAGGGTGTGTGTCAATCGTTTCTAACGAGCCCCTAATAATACTTTGCATTTATTACTCAAAGCGCTTAGCAATTGCAGGTTAAAGGCCTTTATCAAGGGCCCAACAGAGCAGAGTCCCTATTGGCATTTACGGGATTCGAACCGGCAACCTTCCGATTACCAGTGCAGATCCTTAGCCTCAGAGACACCCCAACATAAATATGTTATCATGCCTTGTGTACAAAAACAGAGCAACTGAATATGAATAACGTTGAATATATAATGAATGATATATTTATAGATGATTAATAAAAAATAAACTAAGAAGCAATAATATTATCATGACTCAGGCGCTGCCGAGAGTGGCAGCCTTTTCAGCAGCTCCGTGTACAACTTTATATTTCTACCTTTTTTCTCTTTTTTAATTATTTTTTATTGATCACTCCTACCACTTTCTTTTATGGGGATTCGTTCCCTGGACACTTTTACTTTTATAACGTGGACATGGATTTTTACACGCCGAGACTCATCTATCTATCTATCTATCTATCTATCTATCTATCTATCTATCTATCTATCTATCTATCTATCTATCTATCTATCATATAGTGCCTTATCTATCTATCTATCTATCTATCTATCTATCTATCATATAGTGCCTTATCTATCTATCTATCTATCTATCTATCTATCTATCTATCTATCTATCTATCTATCTATCTATTAATTACATATTTCAATACACACATATATAATTATTAATGAAAAATGAATTAACAAGCAATAATATTAATTACATATTTCTATAGCTGTGGTGGGCTGGCGCCCTGCCCAGGGTTTGTTTCCTGCCTTGCGCCCTGTGTTGGCTGGGATTGGCTCCAGCAGACCCCCCTGACCCTGTAGCTAGGATATAGCGTGTTGGATAATGGATGGACATATTTCTATACACACATATATAATTATTAATTAAAACTAAATTAACAAGCAATAATATTAATTGCCCGGGATTGTTTCCTGCCTTGTGCCCTGTGTTGGCTGGTATTGGCTCCAGCAGACCCCCGTGACCCTGTGTTCGGAGTTCAGCGGGTTGGAAATGGATGGATGGATAGTTCTATGAATATATATATATATATATATATATATATATATATATATATATATATATATATATATATAGTATATATATATATTATATATATATAAGAATGAATAAAAATAATGTCAGTCAGTCAGTCATTATCCATCCCGGTATATCCTAACACAGGGTCACGGGGGTCTGCTGGAGCCAATCTCAGTCAGCACAGGGCACAAGGCAGGAACAAATCCCTGGCAAGGTGCCAACCCACCGCAGGGCACACACACACACACACACACCAAGCACACACTAGGAACAATTTAGGATCGCCAATGCATCTAACCTGCATGTCTTTGGACTTTGGGTAAAATTTGTGATTCGATCGGAGGGGGACGGCACTCCCTGTGTACGCTATATTTTAAACGAATCTAATGATTTAAAAGAATCGATTCAGTACTCCTGAGGTGGGCTGGCGCCCAGCCCGGGGTTTGTTTCCAGCCTTGCACCCTGTGTTGGCTGGGATTGGCTCCAGTAGACTCCCGTGACCCTGTAGTTAGGATATAGCGGGTTAGATAATGGATGGATGGATTCAGTACTCCGCAAATCTCTGTAGCAGCCCGCTGTCAATCAAGTCTCCAGCCCCGCCCCTATCTGGTGTTGGCGTCACAAGTTTTCCGCCGAATTGCAATTGAATTGGCTGTGCCAGTAAAGGTTTTATTTAATTTTGTCTTCGAAAAATACTTTTATTTGAATAGTTTTTAACGTCAGTGGAGGGGCGGGCGGGTTATTTATTTATTTATTTATTGCCGGGTGAGGCCCACGAAATTTGCCCTACACACTGAGAGTGCTGAGATTCCTTAAGGTGTGAAGCAAACATGACAGGACCACAACACGAGGAATTTGCATGCAGAAATACAAAACGAGCACCTGCCAAACAGGATGGGAACTGGGACGCAGCTGCTTATATCAATTCTGAAAGATTTTCTGATAAAGATAACAAGAGCTTGTGTGTGTGGAGCAGCGCTAAGCGCTAGGGAGCGGAAAGGCATGAAGGAATGCGAGGATGAAGAAGCCAAGCTCGTTATGCATGGAAGGTGTGAACTTTATAGTGCGAGTTACCGAGGGATATCCCGGGGATTGCATAACTAATTAAGGAAGCCTTCAATCGGATTAACACCCAGCATGGCTACCGGCCAGTGCATCTCTCCACCCAGTGTGTCGGAGCTCCGAAAGGTCACTTTTTACATTTTGACCCCCATGACTCGCCTATGAGGCAACAGCCTGGCAGCATTTACTATCAGCTTTGCCAATTTGACATCCCAAGCCGCTAGAGAACCTTATGTCACATCTCC
This sequence comes from Erpetoichthys calabaricus, assembly GCF_900747795.2. Taxonomy (NCBI): domain Eukaryota; kingdom Metazoa; phylum Chordata; class Cladistia; order Polypteriformes; family Polypteridae; genus Erpetoichthys; species Erpetoichthys calabaricus. The sequence goes on along the minus strand of NC_041396.2, from coordinate 297,955,287 downwards.
GAGGGGGATCTCCGCTGGGAGGAATTGATCAGAACTTTTGGATCCTCACCCAACCAACAAATAAGCTTTTCCATCGCAACCCACCCCCCCCCAGGAAATGTGCACCCCTGGGACACATGTGTGGGAGAGGACTGCAAGTGACAAGCGCCAGACAGGCTTGTATTGCGTGTGCAGGATCAGAGTGTGTAACCCAACACAGAGCACCTCCGGTCAAAAGTGCTTACGGTTTCAATAACCGCCCGCCGCCCCCAACGAGGACTGCGTGTGCTCCCCGGGTGTAAGTGTGCGAAAATGTGCGCGATCAGCTCCAGGGCTCTCGCATTCCCCCTCATAGCAGGCGCAGCAGCGGTCCCCGCACACATGCCTGGACACTTGTCGTAACATTTGAACGCGCTCGTCACTTGAAGGCTCATCCGTACCACGCGCGCCCCCTACCCGACATTCCCACCCCCCCTCTCTCTCTCTCACTCTCTCGCTCTCGTTCTCACACACACATTTTGGCCACTCGTCACGGATTCTTCATTTCTTCCTCAATTTCTTGGCCCCTAGGAAGTGAACTTCGTTCTTGGAAGCGCTTTCAGCGCCTGCAGCTGCCGGCCGGTCGGCTCATTCCGTCTTGTTTTGTAGCTGGCGGTGGATGAGTCTCATTCCGTAGCAGCGCTGTTTTTTATTTACATGTTTCTTTTCCTACTTTTCATGCTGCAAGTTTTGATTTTTTTTTGTTTGTTTATGGACATCTTAAACTGAAAAACGGGGAAGTGAGGAATTGCAAGGAGCCCAAAACAGGAAACGCGGAGACCAAGAAGGCAAATGCGTGGAGTCGACCGGAGAGTCTGGATGTTCAGTGCCGGTAGGTGCGATTTACTTTCTCGCAGTTCAATTCAATGGCGCTTGATTGGTGACGGGAGCCCTTGGGGTTTGGGCCTTGGGGGTATGGGGTTTTGGGGGCCGCAAAAAAGGATACGAGTCACGAGGAGGGAATAAAACCTGGGAATGGCGGAATCATGTAGCTGTCTCAAAGATGAGGAGAACACAGGTCAGAAGGCCTGCTGTGGCGGACCTAAATGGGTCTTGGAAGAGAGATGGACGATCTGACGGACTGTAGCGACATTAGATAGAGAGATACACAGAGATGTGTGAAAGGCGCTATATAACAGATCTACAGAAGTGAAAGGTGCCATAATTAGATTACTCTAGATAAAGGGCACTATTGTGGCTCCAGGTTTTCATTCTAACCCTTTCCTTAATCGGCAAACCAGTTTGTGCTGCTGTTGACTCCTTTGCCTTCATTTTAATTGACTAGCATTTCAAACTCGGACCCCTTCATTAGCAGCCAAACAAAACAAAAATGAGATACAAACCGAGACAAGACACGAACAGCTACCCTGTGTCCACCGTACAATATCTGAAAATAAAGAAAGGGGAAGGTCTCGGTAATGTTGATCTGCTCAGGTCCACAGAACATAGTGACAGTGTCCATAGAAAAAGGAAACAACAGTTTTAGAAATGTCTGCTGTGGCAATGAAAGCAGCGACAGGCCATGGAGTTAAATGACGGGCTTAATTAACAATAAGCACCGGATCCTCATTAAGGCACTGGTTGGAGCAAAACTGGTTTGAGCTTAGCTGGTCATCAGTCAGCTCATTTCACGTCTCATTACTGTTTGCGTACCATTTAAGGAGAAAATGAAGCAATTCAGAGGACCGGATCTTAAAAAAACAAATCAATTAAATTGAAGAGAAAAGAAGTCCATTAGCAGCAAAAAAAACTGGTCACTAATTAAGAAAAGGCTGCGGTGGGCTGGCACCCTGCCCGGGGTTTGATCCTGCTTTGCGCCCTGTGTTGGCTGGGATTGGCTCCAGCAGACCCCCATGACCCTATGTTAGGATATAGCGGGTGGACAATGACTGACTGACTAATTAAGAAAAGGGTTAGAATGAAAACATACCAGCCACGCTAACACTCCATAGATACACTATTATTGCCAAAAGTTTTGGGACCCCCCCCCCCTTCCAAATCATTGAATTCAGGTGGTCCAGTCACTTCTATGGCCACAGGTGTATAACATCGAAGCCCCTCAGTATGCAGATTTGTGACAGAATGGGCCGCTCTCAGGAGCTCAGTGAATTCAAGCCTGGTACCCTGATAGGATGGCACCTGTGCAATAAGTCCATTCATGAAATGTCCTCACTACTAAATATTCCACAGTCAGCAGTCAATGGTATTACAACAAAGTGGAAGCAACTGGGAACAACAGCAACTCAGCCAACCAAGTGGTAGGCCACGTTAAATCACAGAGCAGGGGGACCGCATGCTGAGGTGTGCAGAAGTCGCCAACTTTATGCAGAGTCCATAGCTACAGATCTCCAAAAGCTCAAGAACAGTGCAGCATAGATAGAGAGCTTCATGGGATGAATGGGTCTCAATGGCCAAGCAGCTGCAGCCAAGCCTGACATCACCAAGTGCAATGCAAAGCGTCAAATGCAGTGGTGTAAAGCCCACCTCCCACCACTGGACTCGAGAGCAGTGCAGACGTGTCCTCTGGAGTGACAAATCACGCAATACAATGGACGAGTCTGGCCAGGAGAACGGGACTCGCCTGACTGCATTGTGCAAAGTGTAACGTTTGGTGGAGAGGGGATTATGGTGTGGGGTTGGCCTTGGACCCCTTAGTTCCAGTGAATGCTTCAGCATACAAAGCCATTTTGGACAATTTCACGCTCTCAAAAATGTGGGCACAGTTTGGGGATGGCAACATGACTGGGCACACACACCAGTGCACAAAGCAAGGTCTATAAAGAAATGGAGGAGCGAGTTTGGTGGAGCTGCATAGAGCCCTGACCTCAACCTGACAGACGACCTTTGGGATGAATTCGAGCGGAGACGGTGAGCGAGCCAGGCCTTCTCACCCAACATCAGTGCCTGACCTCAGAAATACTCTCCTGGTCACAAAGTCCTATTAACACACTCAGTCCTACACATCATGGAAAGCCTTCAGAGAAGAGTTGAAGCTGTTAGAGCTGCAAAGGGAGGGCCGACTCCATATTAAAGCCTATGGGATGGCATTCAAGTTCATGTGTGGGTAAGAGCAGGCGTCCTAATACTTTTGGCAATATAGTGTAGATAATAAAGGTGCTATATGAGATAGCTATATCAATGAGAGGCACTAAATGACATATACAAACAGACAGACAGACAGATAGGAGGGCACTATATAAGCAAGTAGATAGGCTTATGTCTGTAAATCCATCTATTATACAGTGCCTTTCATATCTATCTATCTATCTATCTATCTATCTATCTATCTATCTATCTATCTATCTATCTATCTATAGTCATATAGTGCCTTTCATATCTATCTATCTATCTATCTATCTATCTATTAAATTGTGCCTTTCATATCTATCTAAGGGCGGCACGGTGGCGCAGTGGGTAGCGCTGCTGCCTCGCAGTTGGGAGATCTGGGGACCTGGGTTCGATTCCCGGGTCCTCCCTGCATGGAGTTTGCATGTTCTCCCCGTGTCTGCGTGGGTTTCCTCCGGGCGCTCCGGTTTCCTCCCACATTCCAAAGACATGCAGGTTAGGTGGATTGGCGATTCTAAATTGACCCTAGTGTGTGCTTGGTGTGTGGGTGTGTTTGTGTGTGTCCTGCGGTGGGTTGGCACCCTGCCTTGTGTCCTGTGTTGGCTGGGATTGGCTCCAGCAGACCCCTGTGACCCTGTGTTCGGATTCAGCGGGTTGGAAAATGGATGGATGGATGGATATCTATCTATCTATCTATAGTCATATAGTGCCTTTCATATCTATCTATCTGTCTATCTATCTATCTATCGTCATATTGTGTCTTTCATATCTATCAATCTATCTATAGTCATATAGTGCCTTTCATATCTATCTATCTATCTATCTATCTATCTATCTATCTTTAGTGCCTTTCACATCTATCTATCTATCTATCTATAGTCATAGAGTGCCTTTCAGATCTATCTATCTATCTATCTATCTATCTATCTATCTATCTATCTATCTATCTATCTATCTATCTATCTATCGTCATATTGTGTCTTTCATATCTATCTATCTATCTATCTATCTATCTATCTATCTATCTATCTATCTATCTATCTATCTATCTATAGTCATATAGTGCCTTTCATATCTATCTATCTGTCTATCTATCTATCTATCTATCTATATATCTATCTGTCTATCTATCTATCTATCTATCTATCTATAGTCATATTGTGCCTTTCATATCTATCTATCTATCTATCTATCTATCTATCTATCTATCTATCTATCTATCTATCTATCTATCTATCTATCTTTAGTGCCTTTCACATCTATCTATCTATCTATCTATCTATCTATCTATCTATCTATCTATCTATCTATCTATCTATCTATCTATCTATCTATCTATCTATCTATCGTCATATTGTGTCTTTCATATCTATCTATCTATCTATCTATCTTTCTATCTATCTATCTATCTATTAAATTGTGCCTTTCATATCTATCTAAGGGCGGCACGGTGGCGCAGTGGGTAGCGCTGCTGCCTCGCAGTTGGGAGATCTGGGGACCTGGGTTCGATTCCCGGGTCCTCCCTGCGTGGAGTTTGCATGTTCTCCCCGTGTCTGCGTGGGTTTCCTCCGGGCGCTCCGGTTTCCTCCCACATTCCAAAGACATGCAGGTTAGGTGGATTGGCGATTCTAAATTGACCCTAGTGTGTGCTTGGTGTGTGGGTGTGTTTGTGTGTGTCCTGCGGTGGGTTGGCACCCTGCCTTGTGCCCTGTGTTGGCTGGGATTGGCTCCAGCAGACCCCCGTGACCCTGTGTTCGGATTCAGCGGGTTGGAAAATGGATGGATGGATGAATATCTATCTATCTATCTATAGTCATATAGTGCCTTTCATATCTGTCTATCTATCTGTCTATCTATCTATCTATCGTCATATTGTGTCTTTCATATCTATCTATCTATCTATCTATCTATAGTCATATAGTGCCTTTCATTATCTATCTATCTATCTATCTATCTATCTATCTATCTATCTATCTATCTATCTATCTATAGTCATAGAGTGCCTTTCAGATCTATCTATCTATCTATCTATCTATCTATCTATCTATCTATCTATCTATCTATAGTCATAGAGTGCCTTTCAGATCTATCTATCTATCTATCTATCTATCTATCTATCTATCTATCTATCTTTAGTGCCTTTCACATCTATCTATCTATCTATCTATCTATCTATCTATCTATCTATCTATCTATCTATCTATCTATCTATCTATCTATCTATCTATCATATAGTGCCTTTCACATCTATTTATCAATGTATTATACAGTTCCTTTAATGCCCATCTATTTTATATTTTGTTTTTTTATCTAGATTTTCTTTTGTCTACTCTACCTCTCATATAGTGCCTTTCACATGCATGTTGTCTTTTATCTCTTTCTCTTATATAGCGCCTTTCATATCTATTTTACATGTTGCCTTTAGTCAGTATTTAGTTAACTTGTACATCACCACTCTTCATTGTGGACTACCATGGACATTTATTTTTGATCTCCTTTTTAAAGTTAATGTTAGTTCATGGACTGAGGTGTGTGTTGCCCCTCGGTGTGTGTTGCCTCTCACTGTGTCTGCCCTCATTTTGAGCCCCCGTCACTTCTGAGGTTTTTCTAGCTGAGCAGTTTCAATGGTTGAACATGCAGTAAGCACAGCATCTTAATCTGCTGCTAACCCTTTGATGGTGAGATGTCAGGTTTGTGTAAATGAAGCGATTCTCACCCAGAGGTCCTACAGATGTTCCTGCTGTACTCTGTGGAGGTGCCACTCACACTGATGGTGTGCCATGCTTGCTGTCTCTTAAATTATTCTTTCTTTCTGCATGTCCATCTGCATCCAAGTCAGCATATCTATAATGGAACCCAGCAGATTTACCTGCCATCCCTCATGTACTGTCTATATTAGAGGATTTACAACACCAAACAAGCCCCCAGGGAGCAGGGGAGTTTATTTGGAAGGCGAATGGTAAATGAGGAAAAAGTGGAAAATGCAGGAAAGGAGGAAGGCAAATATGAAGTGATGGTCTGAAATACAAGAAAAGAGGGTGATACGGAAGGGGGATAAGTATGATAACATGAAAAATATATATAAGGTTGGAATATGGGGGAAGGAAGGGAATGAAGAAATGACAAGAAGATGTCCAAAATGAGGGAGGAGTATAGGAAAAGAGAGCAAAAGATGGACTTGATTTGGAAAAATGGTGGCAGAGATTGTGATAGGAGAGGTGCAGTAAAGGTAGAAAGGTGCATTATGGGAAAATGATATGGAATACAGGGGTCCCAACACAATACTGGCTGTTATTCAGGCAATGTTACTGCCCTGGCTTAAGTTTATTTTTTTATAAGTTGTTAAATCTGTTTTTGATTTTGTTCTGATGTTATGTTAAACAAGCATAAGTACCTGCCATCGCCCAAGTATGTTTGTTTAATAGATTACTGAAAATTTGCTCTATTTGGGTCTGATTGGATTCAATAATGGTGGTAACTCCTTGCTGGTTTGGAGGCCTGAAAGTTTTTATTCCCTGGTGTACTGTAATTATTAATTACACATTAATAAATTGCATGCCTTGTTGATTAATTAAATCCATGGAACTATATTAATAATTTTCTGAAATGATGAAAGGTAGAGGTTTCCGGTTATCCTCTCCCTTAAAGTTGTTTTTACTTTTAAATAAACTTTTAAAAGCCTGTGTTCCACTTTGGACCCGTGTAGGCCCTGAAGCCTGCCTTTTGAGTTTGTGGCCAGGACGCCTGGGGTGAGGCCTGTTTCTGCCTGGTCAGGTTTTGATGTCAATTTGTTAGGAGGCTAACAGAATGTCAGGTTATATAGCACCTTGATGTGTGGAGTACAAGTCACAGGAGGGTCAGCTCAAGCTTTATAACACACTGGTGAGGCCTCATCTGGAGTCATGGGTGCAGTTTTGGTCTACAAAATGGACATAGCAGCACAAGAAAAGGTCCAGATGAGAGCGACTAGGCTGATTGAAGGACTGAGAGGTGTGAACAAAGAGGAATGACAGAAGGAGCCAAGCTTTTACAGTTTAAGCAAAAGAAGATGAAGAGGAGACCTGACTGAAGTGTTTAAAATGATGAAGTGAATTAGTCCAGTGGATCGAGACGGTGACTTTAAAATGAGTTCATGAAGAACACGGGGGGAATAGTTGGAAACTTGTGAATGGGAAATTTCACACACACATTAGGAAGTGTGTCTTTACACAAAGAACGATAGACACTTGGAAAAAGTGACCAAGTAGTATGGTAGACAGGAGGAATTTAGGGACTTCCAAAACACGACTTGATGTTATTTTAGAAGAATTAAATGGAGAGGACTGAGGAGCTTTGTTGAGCTGAATGGCCTGTTCTCGTCTAGATTGTTCCAATGTTCTAATGTCTGAAAATCAGAAGCACACTTTATGAGAAGTATTTAGGAGTCGTAGTGGACTCTAACTATCGACTTCCCAACAGTGTTCAGAAGCCATTAAAAAGGCTAACAGACTGTCAGGTTATATAGCACCTTGATGTGTGGAGTACAAGTCACAGAAGGTTCTGCTCAAGCTTTATAACTCACTGGTGAGGCCTCATCTGGAGTACTGAGTGTGGTTTTGGTCTCCAGGCTACAAAAAGGACATAGCAGCACAAGAGAAGGTACAGAGAAGAGCGACGAGGCTGATTAGAGGACTGAGAGGTGTGAATAAAGAGGATTGACAGAAGGAGCTGAGCCTTTACAGTTTAAGCAAAAGCAGATGAAGAGGAGACCTGACTGAAGTGTTTAAAATGATGAAGGGAATTAGTCCAGTGGATCGAGACGGTGACTTTAAAATGAGCTCATGAAGAACACGGGGGGCACAGTTGGAAACTTGCGAAGGGGAAATTTCACACACACATTGGG